>NC_092508.1:67178318-67425818 GCF_047511675.1 Marmota flaviventris
CAATGGTACAGAATAGAGGACACAGAGACAAACCCACACAAACACAATTATCTTATATTAGACAAAGATGCCAAAAATGTATATTGAAGAGGATAACCTCTTCAACAAATGGTGCTAGGAAAACTGGAAATCCAAATATTAACAAAACAAAACAAAACAACAACAACAAAAAAAAAAAAAAACAAATTAAACCTCTGTCTCTCACCAGGCACAAAACTCAACTCAAAGTGGATCAAGGGCCTAGGCATTAGACCAAAGACCCTACACCTAATAGAAGAAAAAGTAGGCCTAAATCTTGATCATGTTGGATTAGGCCCCAACTTCCTTAACAAGACTCCTATAGTGCAAGAATTAAAATTAAAAATCAATAAATGGGAAGGATTCAAACTAAAAAGCTCTTCTTAGCAAAAGAAAAAAAAATCAGTGAGGTGAAGAGAGCCTACAGAATGAGAGCATGCACATCAGATAGAGCACTACTTTCTAAGATATATAAAGAACTCAAAACTCTTAACAACCCAAAATAAAACAACAACAACAACAACAACAAAGCACAAAACCAAATTACCCAGTGATTAAATTGGGCAAGGAACTGAACAGTCACTTTTCAAAAGATGATATATAATCAATCAACAAATATATGAAAAAATGTTCAATATCTAGCAATTAGAGAAATGCAAATCAAAACTACTTAAGATTTCATCTCACTCCAGTCAGAATGGCAGCTATTAAGAACACAAACAAGAATAAGTGTTGGAAAGAAATATGGAGATTCCTTGGAAAACTTGGAATGTAGTCACTATTTGACCCAGCTATCCCACTCCTCCATACATACCCAAAGGATATAAAAACAGCATACTACAGTGACATAGCCACATCAATGTTTTTAGCAGCCCATTTCACAATAGGAAAATGTGGAGGCAACCTAGATGCCCTTTAGTAGATGAATGGATAAAGAAAATGTGGTATACATACACAATGGAATATTACTCAGCATTAAGAGAGAATAAAATCATGGCATTTGCAAGTAAATGGATGGAGTTAGAGAATATTTTGCCAAATGAAGTAATCCCCCCCAAAACAAATGCCAAATGTTTTCTCTGATATGTGGATGCTGATCCATAATGGGAATGGGGGGTGGGGAGCATGGGAGGAATGGAAGAGCTTTAGATAGGGCAAAGGGGAGGGAGGGGCAGGGAGGGGGTGGGGGTTAGAAAGATGGTGAAATTAGATAAACATCATTACCCAAAGTATATGGATGAAAACACGAATGGTGTGACTCTACTTTGTGTACAACCAAAGAGATGAAAAATTATGTGTAATATGAATTGTAATGCATTCTACTGTCATGTATAACAAATCAGAATAAATAAATAATTTTTTAAAAAGATATTGACGGGATAGAGATAGAGAGATAAATGAAGGATGATGAGAATTGATAATTTTTAGAGTAGGAAGATATCAATGGACTCGTGACCATGCAAACCAGTGGCTATTAGGTGATGAGAGAGGCAAGACAGGAGTTGTGATCAGAGAAGATCACAGGCCGCACTAGGATACTATGCCAAGGTTTAATCCAAAGAGGTGGAAGAAGTAATGAAAAGTACCATCCTCTAAGTTGGTTTTTAAAGAAATCTGTACAAATTCATAGGTGAAAAGTCTCGTAAGAACTTGTATTTGGCAAAGTTATTTCTGGTATATATTTCTTCTGATAATTGTTAGTATATTGTTTCTGGGCCCTTTTGTTGATAGTATTCAAGGGAAGAGGAAGAAAGATGAGTTGATGAAGAAAATTTAATTCAATTTATTGACTACAAAAAGCAAAACAATAAAAAATATGAACAAAATTACCACCACGCTGCCTCCTAGAATTAAGGACATTCAGGCCATCTGGTGGACATTAAAAACATTTTGACTATTACAACATTAAGTTGGACTTATTTATTGGATTAAACAGAGAAAAACGTTGAGTGAAGTTCATCAAGGCTCTGTAGCTTAAACTTGGAATGTAAACATTAGATGTAATTGCACTACTAGTAGAAAACTACCTTGAGTTATTAAGTTCTTTAGTAAGATTGATTTTAATTTTGATAGTAAACTTGAGAAAAAGTAAATAATTTCACAAGTTTATTGTATAAAAACTGCTCTTATGGAAGTAGAAAATGTTGACAGGGTACTTAGAATGATTAAGAAAATTATTTTTGGCTTACCCATTCATGATATGCACTGTCAGAGAAAGTTCAATAAAAATCATTTTTTTAATTAAATGCATTTTTAATGTTAAAAGCAAAGATTGGCCTGGGATTTCTATGGTTAGCCTAAAGTAAATAAAAGCCAAATCAAACTGAGTTATTTTGTATAGCACATCATATTTGAAGTTAGGTGCATCTTGAAATCAATGATTTCTTCATTTTAATAAAATATTTTAGTATCATCCTTATTAACTTGCATAACAATTCTAAATTTTCATGTTGCAGAATTGGTTGTGACAATAGCCTCTAAAACATGTAGTATCTCATATTATTGTTTTATGTAATTTATAGCTTCAGTCTTAAATTGGTGATGAATTGTTTGTAAAAATTTGCAAATGGAGATGATGGAATTGTGGCCATTATCAACATAGGACAATAGTGCACATTAACACTACCCCTCACTCTATGCTGCAAACAACAAGGTTGGATATTGTCAAGTTGAAGATTTTTCTCTGAAAATGTTTAAGTAAAAAAATCCAAACCACAAAACCAGCAAATAACAAAAGGGAATGTGCATCTTTATTTGTCTCTCTGGCTAGGAAAATTCCAAGTGGATTTTTCTGAGTTGTCTGGATTGCAGTTTTTTTTTTTTTCTGACAGCATGTAAAAGTTTCATTCCACATGAGCTTAAATCAGAACTAAATATCTGGTTTAGCCACTGTGAGGTATAGTTTGCAATCAGAAAAACATCAGAAAAATCTAGCTATGCTTCAGTTTTGTCACTGATAGATGCCTAAATTGTGATAACTTATAATTGATAATTGTCTAAAAGTTCCAAATTGCAATATTTTTACTCTTCGTGAGAAGAGGAGGAAAAAAAGAAGGATTTTTCATGTCTCTCAGATATATTGGCCTATTCTCCAAATGACAGGTTCCTGACTGATCAACTGTACCACCTGCGACTAAAGCTCAGTAATATTAGTCTGTGGAATGGTTTCATTCTCATCTCACACCTCAGAGATCTTGCGCTCAACCCCAGGCATCCCTTGTGTGTTTAAATCAGCTTAACGGCTCATACAGTGTGCTGATTTCCTTGTAGGCCTCTGTTTTCTCAAAAAGTGATCACCTTTTGCCAATGCCCTCAGGATTAAACAGGGCAGTCTGGTTTTCCTTTTCTGCATTGGCTATACCTTTGTAGTCAATAAAAGACTAACTAGAAAAGAATCAGCTGATGAGAGAATCAATCTTCTGGAAGCCTCCCCACAGTTTTCTCATCATTTTTGTGCCGTCTGTCATCTCAGATTGTAAAATGGAAACCAAAACTCAGTATGTGGGAAGACTTTTACTGCTCCTTGTTAACAAAAACAGTAAGACCAGGGGTTTTGATCTTATGAGTGTATAGGTAAACAGTAAGCTGTAAGTGCACACTCTTGAAGTGGCTTTTCTCTGTTTCTAATGGAGGTTTGCAAAGAATTATCAAAGTGGTATCAAAAAGGTCTCCTAACATACTGTAGTGTGGATATCCATTCTGAGGAGGTCAGGTTAAATCCGAAGGTCTTACATATGATGATACTGGGGTATCTTGTGGTACAGCAAGCAGTACTACATCCTTCTTAATAACAGTTATAGAAACACAGAGATACAATTTTGTAACAGGTTATCCTGCATTAACTTATTGCTGTAGCATTACATTTTAAGTCAAGTGACATTTTGTCTCATTTAACTTTTATTTGAACAATTTTATTTCACATAATTTGCCTTTTGTGGACTATTCAAAAATGTGTATGAAACACATTCAGATTACTTTGGCAGATAAAGGTCAATTCTTCACACAGCCCATTGTATATATTTTCTCCGGCATCAGAGAATTCGAAAGCAATTTTCTTTCTGCTTTTACTTTATGATTTTAGATCTTGTTTGTAGCTTGAAAGCACAATGAGAAGAGGGAATTTAAACTTCCTAACTTTATCCTATTAAAATACAAAACAATCGGAAAGAAATTTTTTTCCTTGATTAGTTTAGGATTTTAGTTATAATTCTATCAAGATGTTTAACTTCTCCATCTGATAATATATAAGGCACATTTGATAAAAATAAAACTGTATGTATCTTTAAATGTGTGTAGTCCACTGTAAGTTCTTTTGATATGCACTATATTAATGAATTATGAGGAAGTAAAATGATTTCATTGCTTCTATTCAATCTCATTGAAATAGCCCAATGATTAAATTATTGCTGCTTTCTGGAACTGGGAATGTGGTTTGGTGAGAACAAGACTGGCATTTTTATACTGCTTATTAGTTCACTTGTTACTGGAAATTTGAGTGTGTTGATATTATATTTTGTATTCTGAAGATATTTAAAATTTTTGAATCTATGTATTGTAGGGAAAGAATACTATCAAAAGTGGAAATGAGAGCTATTTTTCCAAGTATATGGAGCTTATTTCAATTCACATCATTATGAAGCTTACCTCTAAAATGGAAACATGGATAATAGAATATTCTTTAGCTCATCATTTCATTGTTCTTTTCACTAACAATGATTGACTATTTGTATTGTTCTCATCATTACTATTGACTGATTGCTCAAAAAGCATATAATCTCTTCTGGGCATTATGAAATTAGTAATTTTGATAATGCAAAAGTTCCAGTACTAAAGAAACCCAAACAGATAGATAGAAGACACTTAATGATTTTCACATGTTCAAGAAGCTTCTGTCAATGTATGATATTGCCTCTTTTTTGTTTTTTCATTGTAAATGATCCTACGGACTTTGTTTTTAATCTTTATTTTATTTAGTTTTCCTCCCCACGGTCACTTAAAATAGTTAAGATTTCCTAAAAAAATAAGGCTGACCTCTTTTTTTTTCCCTCATAGCCTATAACTTAAAATATTTTGAAGTTGTTATGCCAATCAGCATCCCATGATAGCAGGACCCTCACCTGCTATCTCTTTATCTGACACAGAGAATGCTTACTTAACAGCTGTGAATTCAATAAAAAGTGGAGCTTCTGGAGGATGTTTCTGTCTCTAAAGGCCCTAAGCTCTATATATCTTAATACCTACTGGGTACAAATTGCTGTGGTGTTGTTGGTAGGGTATTCAGAATAGTATAATGCAGTCACACTGCCTTCAACTAGTTTACAAAACACATTGTTTTTCCATTGTGTAAGAGCAATGGATTGGGATGGAGTGTCATTATAAGGATTTCCTTGTTTATGTCATATACCTTTTCTCCAGTCAAGAAGAGAATAAGCTGTATTTCTGTGGTTTCTTGAAACTATGCCTTCTATGAAAGCAATGAGAGGAAAAGTGAACTATTCAAAGACTTTATATTTGAGTTCATATGTCCGATATATTTTAACTTATTTTTGGATCAGTGCTTATTTTGAAGCTACCCAAACAAATATGAATTGAAATCTAGCTAGCACAAGAGTTGCTATTTTCATTTGCATCTTGTAATTGTTAGGATGTTCTTAGTACTGCTGTTGATATAGCTTTAATAGGGCTCAAAATAAACACTCTAGAAAAGGGGAATATTGCAAGAAAACTGAATATACATACAGGAATATATAGGTTCTAGCAGGAAAAAAGTCTTCATGTTTTCCAGTTATACTAGATGTATCTTTCTTAGAGAAATAAAAAAAATTAAATAATGAAGTCAGGGACAAACTTTTATGTTGAATAATTTAAATACCTATTTCAGAAAAAAAATTATTATAATATTTCCCATAATTCTGTTTGACAGTAATTATGTGTTTTCCTTTTCCAATGAAAGATAATTTTCATGTTTAATGTCCTTCAAATTTCATCCTCTATTGAGTAAAAGCTCAGCTAATTGCATTGTCCACCCAGTATAACCAAGACTTCGAACTGCATTGAATTCATGATAAAAATGTAATATTCACAATTCTGCTGCTTACATTTACTCTTGCTATGTTAAACTTACAATGACACATTAACAACCTCATTTGGAATAGGAAATCCAAAGTACAAAGTTATAAATTAATAAAAAGCATACATCATCATCACAGAAGCATTGATGATATCTGATCATGGGCAATTCCCAAATCTGTTATTGACATAAATGTAATTTGCAAGATTAACTTTAGTCACTTATAAGTGCATTAACAAAAATATTTATTCACCTTTCACCCTGTTTAAAACTAAGAATTTAAAGATACATACAACAAAATATAAAGAAAATTTTAAAGTTGCGTGTATTATGATGAAGTGAAAAAAATAAGGAAACATAATATGTATGAATATGTAAGTGAGGTTAATACACAGTACAAGGTAAATTTATTATCCTAGTAGGGATGGAGCATGCATTGGCTGTGAGTTTCCAAGTAATCTAAAAGAAAATAATTTTGAGTTACATATTTAATAATATCGATGACATAAAATGATCTAATTGTCTTAGTAACACCGTGATACTTATTAGACACACTTTCTAGACAAATTTCTGCTTCTGAGTATTCATTGAGCAGGCAGGTTCTAACTTAAGGGACATTATCTGTAATCAGGGAGCAACCTGTTTCTTACTGCTATTTCTTAAGATATATCTCAATACAGGCTAATGGTATTATATAAAATTCACAATTTAAAGAAAGCTATTTTAACATTATGTGAAAAAAATATATGTTGCTAAGTGGACAATGTTCTTAGTATGTACAAAAGTAGAATTCTGTGGGATCCTCATCAATCATACCTCAAATCAAGCAGAAAGAATGGTAAAGAAATGCATTAGGAGGGAATATGTTAGTGTCACAGATTATGAGATAGTTTCCAAAATCTACACAATCTACACATTTTTAAATCACATTATTGTGATTTTTTTTAAAAAAGCTTCTTGTTGTATGCAGATATCTCTCATATTCAGCTAATCTAAAGGGGAATTAGTTGGCTTTTGCAACTAGACAATTGGTATGCGTTAGACATGGCTGGACCAAGACGTTTACATGATGAAATTAGGAATATGATTTTTAATCTCCAGGTTTTTCTTACCTCTGTTTTATGGATACATTCTCTCTACAAGACAGCAGGACTATATTACATTGGTAGTGATAATTAAGAGTATTTTGTCATAGGTCAAAGTCCAGAGGAAATATGTTGCTTGGCCAGTTATGGGGGCTAGATTATTATGATTTTCTATTTTTGCAACCTAGGCCCCAAGAAGTTAGTGTCATCCACAGTATGTGAAGTAGGTATAAAAAGAGAGGCATATTTTATATATATGGAGTATAACTTACTCTAAATAGGATCACATTTTTACAGGTGTATATGATGTGGAGTTTCACTGGTCATGTATGAGCACAGGAAATTTTGTCAGATTCATTCTACTGTCTTTCCTATTCCTGTCCCTCCTCTCTTCCCTTCAATCCTCTTTGTCTAATCCAATGAACTTCTATTCTTCCCTCTTCTTCCCTCCCCATCCCTATGTAAAAATACAATCTACTAACACACACACACACACACACACACACACACACCACACAGACACACACACACATTCTTTGTAGAGATAGGATTAATAGAATAACAATAAAAAAGAGATACTTAGACTCACAGGAAGACTGGTGAAAAATACTAAGAACAGTGAAATCTCTCTTGATACCCTATAAACTTCTATCTGTGCAAAAGGAACAATTTGGCATAAAACAAAATGCAAAGTAAACAATGTAATTCTTCCAAACACCTATATTTGGCTTTTTCTCCTTTTTATTTTAACCAGTGTCTTAAACTTTTTTTTCCTGTTTTTAAAATTTATTTTAATTAGGTATATATGACAGCAAAATGCATTTTGATTCATTGTACACAATTGCAGCACAACTTTTCATTTCCCTGGCTGTATACAATGTAGAGTCACATCCTATGTGCAGTCTTACATGTATCTAGGGTAATATTGTCCATCTCATTTCACCATCTTCCTGCCCCCATGCACCCTCTCCACCCTCAATCCCCTTTGCCCAATCAAATTTCCTCCATTTTTCCCATGCCTCCCCCCTCCCCGTTTTGGATCAGCATCCACTTATCAGACAGAACATTTGGCCTTTGGTTTTATGGCATTGCATTATTCACTTAGCATGATATTCTTCAATACTATCCTTTTACCTGCAAATGCCATGATTTTATTCTCTTTTAATACTGAGTAATATTCCATTGTGTATAAATATCACAGTTTCTTTATTCATTCATCTATTGAAGGGCATCTAGGTTGCTTCCACATTTTAGCTATTGTGAATTGAGCTGCTATGAATATTGACGTGGCTGTGTTACTATAGTATGCTGATTTTAAGTCCTTTGGGTATAAATGGCGGAGTGGGATAGCTGGGTCAAATGGTGGTTTCATTCCTAGTTTTTTAAGGAATATCTATAATGCTTTCCATCAATGTATGAGTGTATCTTTCCCCCAACATCCTCGTCAACATTTATTGTTGTCTGTATTCTTGATAACTGCCATTCTAATTGGTGTTAGATGAAATCTTAATTTTGATTTGCATTTCTCTGATTACTAGAGATGTTGAAAATTTTTTCATATCAAATTTATATCTTCTTCTGAGAAGTGTCTGTTCAGCTCCTTAGCCCATTTATTGATTGGGGTTGTTTTTTGTTTTTTGTTTTTTTGATGTTAAGTTTTTTGAGTTCTTTATATATCTTGGAGATTGGTGCTATCTGATGTGTGTGTGGAAAAAAATTTGTTCCCCAAATGTAGGCTCTCTGTTCACCTCACTGGTTGTTTCTTTTGCTGAGAAGAAGATTTTTAGTTTGAGACCATTCCATTTTTAATTCTTGATTTTATTTCTTGCGCTTTAGGAGTTTTGTTAAGGAAGTTGGGACCTGATCCAACATGATGTAGATTTGGGCCTACTTTTTCCTCTATTATGCACATAGTCACTATTAACTGGTATCTTAATTTTTTAGAAAGTAAAGATTCATTTCCTAAGTTATATAGAAATGAGTAATAATAAATGATTATGTAGGGTGGGCATAGGGCTGTCCAACAATAAACTAGATTTTCAGCTTCCTTTGCTGAAACTACTAATTGTAGTCTGATGAGTAACTAAATTGTACTTGGATATAGAAGTGATAAGTGCAAATTCTGGAACAACAAATTAAATACAAAAGACCTTTAGTGAGGATAACTTATGAGTTCCTTTTTTTTTTTTTTTTTTTTTTGTTAGGTTAAACAAAGAATTTATGCAGAACTAGCTATGGCCATGTGGATAACCCCCTGAGAAGGATTCTTAACCTAAGGTCCAAAAACTAAAGGATCTGTGGATAGAATATAAGAGGGTCACAGACTTGGATGAAGTTGGGAATAACTTCATCTTATTTTTCACTAAGATGTAACTGAAAGTTGGCACTTCTTTCAATTATGAATTTAGACAAAAAATTGTCATCTACAGGAACAATATGTGTCACATCAGGTGGTTTTGTTTGTTTGTTAAATGATGGTCTTGCTATTTTCCCCAGGCTGGTCTTGAACTCTTGGGCTGAAGTTATCCTCCTACTTCAACCTCCTAATTAGCTGGGAGCAGAGATGCACACTACTACACCTGTCTAGATATTTTGGTATTACATTATACTTGAGAATACAACAAAATATTGTTTCTGATAATCCTTATAGAAAGTTTTTCATAGTTATTAGTCCAATCACTTAATCTTGACGTTTATAATAATAATCAAGAAGCATGTATTAGTAAAACATAAATTAGTTAAATGAATGATATTTTAATATAATTGGATTCATTTATAGTACTATTTTATTTTATGCAATCAATATATTACCAAGGTATTCATGAACCTAGGATATAGCCAAAGGGGCCAATGACTCAAGATGATCAGGAGGCAAAAGACTTAGGCCCTTGACTAGTTTTCTGCGTCTCACTACTAAACCTTTTCTGGGTGTATTGGTTTCCCAGTACAAGAGTAGCAAAGTACAACATAAACTGGGGGGTTTAGAACTACAAAAACATCATCTCACAGAATGTAGAGCCCGGCATTTTGATTTGGATATGAAGTGTCTCCAAAAATCTCATATGTGAGACAATGCAAGAAGGTTCAGAGGAGAAATGATTGGATTGTGATAGTCTTAACACAATCAGCAAATTAATCTCTGATGGGATTAACTGGGTGGTGACTGGAGGCAGGTGGGGGGTGGCTGGAGGAAGTTGTTAATTGGGAGTGTGGCTATGGGGTATATATTTTGTATCTGGAGAGTGGAGTCTCTCTCTCTGCTTCCTAATGTGAGCTTCTTCACTCTTCAACACTCATGATGTTCAACTTCTCCTTGAGCCCTGAGGAATGGAGTTGGCCTTCTATGGGCTAATACGTCTGAAATCATGAGCCCTTAAAGTTTTCCACCTTACAGTTTTTCCTCCTTACAGGATCTGGTCAGATTCTTTAGTCACAGCAGTGAAAAAGCTAAAACACCTGGAATTCCAAATACCAATGTGTTCTCAATATCTACTTCCTTAAAGCTTTTAAGGGACCATCCTTTCTTTCTACTTCCAGCTCCTGGAAACTCAGCCATTCCTTGGCTTGTGGATGCATCACTCCAATACCTGCCCTCCTCTTTATGAGGTGTTCCCTCTGTGTGCTTTAACTCACATTGTATTTCCTTTCTTTATAAGGATACCAGTTATATTCGATTATGGGCTCATCTAACTCTAGTATGGCTCTATCTTAACCAATTACATTTGCAATGACCTTACTTCCAAATATGAGCACTAGTACAAAATGTTAGGAATTCAAAAAATATTGTAGGGAGACACAATTAAGCCCTCAACACTTGGGACAGACACACATTTTCATGTAACCTTAATTATCCCATTTTGAAGCCTCTGTTTTATAACATTAGCCTTAACCCAAATGGAAATATTTTGATGCCAAAATTAAGATCAATTCTAACTCAGATGCAGGTAGAAGAGCTCTTGTTGGGTCTTGATTACCCAAGCAAATAATTACCCCTGTTTTTTCCAGTTTACCATAAATGCATTCTCTGACCCAGCAACAAAATAATTTTTCTGGGACGGAATTCCACCCTACATCCTGTTTTTGTTGATAAGAAATTTTACTGGAGTATAGACATATCCATTCACACATGTATGATCTATAGCTGCTTTCACACTACTACAATGACAAAGTTGTGTAGTTGCAGCAGAAACTGTATAGCCCCCAAAGCCTAAAATATTTAGTATCTGACCCTTTACAGAAAAATATCTTACTCCTTCTCCAGGGTTTAAGGGAACTAAGGAAGAGATTTGACTTATTTTACCATATGTTTTCTGTACTGTGAAAATGTAGGGTTCTTATTCGATCAGAACTTAAAGAATTAACCAGATAGGATAATATATGAACAAGACTTTAAACTGAGCCTATGAATTGCTCAAAATACACTTCTAATTAGAGAATACATTTACCTGTCATTGAGATCAATTATCTAAGGATAATGCTAGATAGAAGAAAGCCCATCATTTCCAAGATTTTTTTTAAAATAATAAAGCCACAATAAATTAAACTCACTTGTAATAGGAAAAAATGGCTATTTCAAATCAAGAGAGTTAAATTCTAACAAGAACAATCATCATTGTAATTGTATGATATTTCTTACTTTCACTAGCATTATTAATGGGACTACAGCTTGACCTGACAATGAGAATAGCTTCCCTTGTGGCATTTTGGCAGTTCTATTTCTGTTCTTTGAGAAATAAGAACAGACAAAGGATAAAACTCCTTGCTTGAGCTGCTGAAACAATAACATAGTGTGAAGAATTTCTAGTTACTCAAGAGCTCAAAGGACCTCATTTTTATGACTTCTTGAGAACTGGAAGCTTGATGAACTTTCACAGAAAAGACTTAGTTCCCTTGAAATGAGCAGTCATACTGGAGCATACCAGTGTATTTTGGGCCTTACAGACAAATGAATATAGCAATGAAATTTATTTTGAAAAAGAAAAAGATCTCATGTGAAGCAATCATGAATGACAACAGACTAGCAGTTAGTATGCTGTGTCTAGGGTGCCTTGTGGAGGGAATAGGTTACTAGCTAGTCATGTATTCAACTTGATTGCCATGGCACCAGACAGTAAGACTTTATTACCACCGCCACATACCTTCTGAATTTTCTGTTAAGAGAGTATATTCTACTTTGGAATGCTTTGAATATTCTTTAATGAATATTTTTTAAATTTTCTCTTTTTCTTTGTTCTTCTTCTATATACATGACAGTAGTAATGAGTATTTTTAAATTGCTGGGGATAAAAGTAAAAATGACAATATATTTGACACAGGCTCAAGAATAGAATTAGGGCACAAAGGATTGCACTATTTCCAGAATTTAATGGAATTGAAAAAATGCTAGCAAACCTCAGCCCCAAAGCCTGAGAAACTTTTCATATGGATAGACATTCTCCTATTCCTCTCCTGATCTTGTGTTACATAAACCATAATGAGCTATGATCCCTTGTGAAGGGATTTTTCCTCAGTCCTTGCCTCTTAAAAAATTCCTCCTATTTCCATTTCTCCACCTCCTGTTCTTACTTGTCTTCCATAAACAAGAATTCTCTTCAGTCACTTTCAACTGCAGAGAGGTATGATAAATGTCACCAAACATCAGACTTGTGAAAGTATTGAAAATTTTAAAGCAAAGGCCTCTTTAGATATTTTTCTAAACTCTACAGAAAGAAAGGTGATTTTTAAATGAGAGTGGAGTAATATTTAGTATGGATACTTGAAGAATAACCAACAAAACTCTGAATAAGTTATCCAAAATGTTCATAGGCCAAAAAAGAGTAGGGAGCTTCTATACAGTCATACCACCCATGGACTCTGTACTCCTCAATCATGAAGATGCAATCAGGGAGAGGACTCCAAGGGAACCCAGCAAAAGGAATGAATAAATGGAGGAAAGAAAATACCATGGTTTTAAAGGACCAAAGAATAGAATATTTGGCCATAGGAAGAAGTTTGATGGGGAAAATAAAATTGGAAAGAAAGGTAGGAACAACAAGTCTATAAAAGAACCTGGAGACTTATTTAATATAACTTAACTTAATTCTTGTGCCTACTAAATGTTCTCCTTGACTGTGCTCTTGGGGAAATATTATGTAAGAGATCCTTTATTCTCAAGCAGTGTGCAGCCTGGTAGGAGAGAAGGGCAGATGAACAGAGTTTCCATTCTTTCCAGTCTTGCTTATTTCTCTCCCCATGGCCAATGATATTCAAATGATAGGCATGAAGATATCACATCCATGTATTTGGTAATTCTGACTAAAGAGTGAATAATAATTTAAAGGTGTTAGAAGTGTGAGCATACAAAAAAATCATGGAAGCTATGGCACCATATATGAGAAAAAGGGAGAGGGAAAAATTGACCGGGTTGGTGACTTTAAGACCTGGAAACTCAGCAGGAGAATAGATTTCACACCTGTTTGAGAGATTTATGGTACCATTAATAGGGGAAAATAAGTCAATGAGTCCTTTCTTTTTTTCTTTCTATCTTTAATTCTTTCTTTTTGAAATAAGATGAGAAATTTGAGTTTTGACTTAGGCACATTTAGTATCTGGTGTTTATAAATATTTACATTATCATTATTCCCTTAAGTGTAGGTAAAAAATTGTTCTGACAAGTGGAATCACCTTATATTGAAAGGGACAGGATATTCCAGTGGATTCATTCAATAGGCAGCTAGAAATTCTACTTGATCATCTGGCAGATTCTTGTGGTGGTCATAGGTCTTTAGTGAAAATGTAATGTAAATTACACACATTTATAAAATATCCAGATAAGAGATCTTTTGGAGTTTTGTTCTCTTAGATTTGATGTAAAATAATTGCATTTAAGTGAAGCAACTGTCTTTAATATACTCAACATTATTTTACAGTTTCCTTAATAGGAACACAACTACAAAAATCAGAAATGTTGTTATTCTGTTCTCTGTGCAAACTTTAGGTTTACCTCCCATTTAGTAATTTCTAACATGTCATTGTTAGGAAGCCCATATTTACTATCACCAAATACTATTTTGAATATTACCATTAATTTCCATTCATCCTGGAAAAATTTGTATGACTCTATTAGACTCTCTTCTGAAGGAACAAACCCTTTCTTACTATTAGAATATGAGATCTTAAAAGGAGGAGGATGAATCTTACTTATCTCTCTCTCCATGGCCAAGAACAGTGAATGTGTAATAGATACTTTGTTGAATAAATTTATTAACTTGTGACATAATTATTTATTGATAATAAAATTATTTGCCACATTTCTTTCTAATCACTTATAACTGCCCACCAGCTTTATTTAATGCCCTTTATAGCTGGCATCAGATTACCTTTTCTTGGTAAAGAAATGTCTTGAATAACTGAAGCCAATCTCTCAAACCTCTTTATTTCACCCACTTTTGATAAGCATCTTTTCAAAATTATATTACATGCTCTGGATAAGAGAATAAGCTTGAACTAATTTAACCATTTCATGTTGACTCAGGTCCATTATAATAGGCATTAATCATTATGCTTTACAGCAAAACAACACAGACCTTCGACACCCTTGGATTAGACAGAACAGGTTGTGACAAATAGCAAATGGACCCGAATTACTATATTTTCCTGTTTGGTCTTCTGCTCTCTACTGCTTTTCTTCTTTCACCTGTCACTCTTTGTTGCTAGGGAAACAGACAACTGCATTTGTTAAAACAGTAATCTTAATTTTAGACATGTAACACCTGCATCAGTACATTTGTTACATGAATTTTCTCAGGTAACTGATTTCATAAAAAAACTGCCAGTTGGCATATTCTCCTTTCATAATACACCTGGAATTATGTGAGAAAAGACTCTTTTTGAAAGTTATATTAAGCTACTTAACTAATAGAAAATGGAGCACAAGTTACATATAAAATGTTGTTGTTTGCAATAGATGTTGAGAATTTCTGTATGATCATCTCCCTTTTTATAAACATTAACAATGCTTTCTTTTCCTGTGTGTGTGTGTGTGTGTGTGTGTGTGTGTGTGTGTGTGTGCAGGAGAGTGCAGATAAAAGTATACCTGTTTTGGACTTCAACCTATTAATTGTGACGTTATACTAGTCTCTGTTCTCCTCAAGTTTTTATATTAGATATTTTCTTTGCAATGAACAGCTTAATAATTTGTCAACTTTAATCTTAAGGCAAGGCACACACTGTGTTTTAATTCTTGCTGATTTTTGGATAGTAGATGTCTCTCAAAGATGTGTATGTTAAAGGTGTGGCCCCCAGCCTATGACAGTATTGGAAGGTGGTAGAGCCTCTAGGAAGTGGGCTCTAGTTGAAGAAAGTAGTTTGGGCCTTCCCTTTAAGAGAGAGATTAGGACCCTGGCCCCTTGTTGTCTCTCTTTTGCTTTCTGGCCATCATGAAATGAGTGGCCTTCTCCATCAAGCACTTCTGCCATGGTGTGCAAGGGCACCACAGGCCCAAAGCAGCAGGGCTTAGCAACCACGGACCAAAACCTTTGAGCCAAAATAAATCTTTTTTCTATTTTAAGTTGATTATCTCAAGTATTTTGTTACAGTGACAGAAAGCTGAATCTTTTTGACTGCTAATTTTGAGGCCAGCCATGATGTAGCAAATGCTAGATCATTGGTCCAGTTTCAGTCTTCATTGTACTTGACCTGGTGACATAATGTGGCAAACCTGGCCCTTGGGACCTTGTCATAGTCTAATTTTTTTTCTAATTATATAGACTATTCCGACAAAGTCTCATCACACTCTACTTTCAGATTTCAACATTTGTACATTAGACCTCTGTTTATATTGAGTACCAAAAATTTAGTATGTACCCTGTATATTAAAATATCATTTTTATATTGAAAATTATCAAATTTCTATCTCAAACTTTGTTTCTGATCCTGAATTTCAATGGAAACTTCATTGTCTCTAAATGGTAAATGCCAAAGGGTAACTCTAAATTTATTTATTTTAAAATTTATATAGAACAGCAAAATGCAATACAATTCTTACACATATAGAGCATAATTTTTCATATCTCTGGTTGTATACAAAGTATATTCACACCAATTTGTGTCTTCATACCTACTTTGCATAGTAATGATCATCACATTCAACCATCATTTATAACCCCATGCCCTCTCCCTTCTTCTCTAACCCCTCTGCCCTATCTAGAGTTTTGTTTATTCCTTCCATGCTCCCGCTCCTTATCCCTCTATGAATCAGCCTCCTTATATTAAAAAAAAAAAAAAACATTTGGCATTTGATTTTTTGGGATTGGCTAACTTCACTTAGCATTATCTTCTCCAAATCCATCCACTTACCTGCAAATGCCATGATCTTATTATCTTTTATTGATGAGTAATATTCCATTGTGTATATATGCCACATTTTCTTTATCCATTCATCTACTGGAGGGCATCTAGGTTAGTTGTACAGTTTAGCTATTGTGAATTGTGCTGCTATAAACATTGATGTGATTGTGTCCCTGTAGATGCTGTTTTTAAGTCCTTTGGGCATAGTCTGAAGAGAGGGACAGCTGGGTCAAATGGTGGTTTCATTCCAAATTTTCCAAGATATCTCCTTACTGCTTTCCCTATTGGCTGCACCAATTTGCAGTCCACCAGCAGTGTATGAGTGTACCTTTTCCCCCACATCCTTGCCAACATTTATTGTTGTTTGTCTGCATAATAGCTACCATTCTGACTGGAGTGAGATGAAATCTTAGAGTGGTTATGATTTGCATTTCTCTAATTGCTAGTGATGATGAACATTTTTTCATGTATTTGTTGATTGATTGTACATCATCTTCTGAGAAATGTCTCTTCAGGTCCTTGGCCCATTTATTGATTGGGTTATTTGTTTTTTGGTGTTTAGTTTTTTGAGTTCTTTATATACCCTAGTGATTAGTACTTTATCTGATGTGTGAGGGGAAAAGATTTGCTCCCAAGATGTAGGCTCTCTATTCACCTCACAGATTGTTTCTTTTGCTGAGAAGAAGCTTTTTAGTTTGAGTCCATCCCATTTATTGATCCTTGATTTTGATTCTTGCACCACAAGGGTCTTATTAAGGAAGTTGGGGCCTAATCCCACATGATAGAGATTAGGGCCTATTTTTTCTTTTATTATACACAGTGTCTCTGGTTTCATTCCTAAGTCCTTGATCCATCTTGAGTTGAGTTTTGTACATGGTCAGAGATAGGAGTTTAATTTCATTTTGTTGCATATTGATTTCAAAATAATTTATAATTATCTTCTGTATTTCTATAGTGTCTGTTGTGATATTTCCTTTTTCATCACGTATGTTAGTAATTTGAGTTTTGTCTTTCCTTCTCTTTCTTAGCATGGCTAAGAGTCTGACAATTTTATTTATTTTTTCAAAGAACCAACTTTTTGTTCTGTCAATTTTTTCAATTGTTTCAATTTCATTGATTTTAGCTCTGATTTTAATTATTTCCTGTCTTCTGTTGCTTTTGGTGTTGATTTGTTCTAGTTTTTCTAGGGCTTTGAGATGTAATGTGAGGTCATTTATTTGTTGACTTTTTCTTCTTTTTTTTAAACATTTTTTTAGTTGCAGATGGACACAGTATCTTTATTAATTTTTTTTATGTGATGGTGAGGATTAAACCTAATGCCTCACACTTGCAAGGCGGGCACTCTACCCCTGAGCTACAGCCCCAGCCCAACTTTTTCTTCTTTTAAGGAATGAACTCTATGTAATGAACTTTCCTCTTAGAACTGCTTTTATAGTTTCCCAGAGATTTCAATATGTTGTATCTGTGTTCTCCTTAACCCCTAATTTTTTTAAATCTCCCCCCTTGATGTCTTCTGCAATCCATTGTTTATTCAGTAGCATATTATTTAGTCTCCAGGTATTGGAGTAGCTTCTATTTTTCATTTTATCATTGATTTCTAATTTCATTCCATTATGATGTGATATAATGCAGGGTACTATCTCTACATTTTATATTTTCTAAGAGTTGCTTTGTGGCATAATATATGGTCTATTTTAGAGAAGGATCCATGTGCTGCTGAGAAGAAAGTGTATTCTCTTGTTGAAAGTTGGAATATTCTATATATTTCAGTTAAGTGTAAGTTATTGATTGTATTATTGAGTTTCTTTGTTCAGCTTTTGTTTGGAAGATCTATCTATTGATGAAAGAGGTGTGTTAAAGTTATCCAAAATTATTGTGTTGTGGTCTATTTGACTCTTGAACTTGAGAAGAGTTTGTATGATGAACATAGCTGCTCCATTGTTTGGGACATATATATTTATAAATATTAAGTTTTGTTTGTATATGGTTCCCTTGAGCTGTATGTAGTGTCCTTCTTTATCCTTTTTGATTGACTTTAGTTTGAAGTCTACTTTATTTGATATGAGGATGGAAACCCCTGCTTGCTTCTGCAGTCCATTGAGTGGTATGATTTTTCCCAACCTATCACCTTCAGTCTGTGGATATCTTTTCCTATGAGATGAGTCTCCTGGAGGCAGCACATTTTTACATTTTGTTTTTTTTAAATCCAATCTGCTAGTCTATGTCTTTTGATTGGTGAGCTTAGGCTTTTAACATTCAGGGTTTATTATTGAGACATGATTTGTATTCCCAGCCATTTTTTGTTTATTTTTGGTATTTAATGTGACTTGGTTTCTCCTCTGATTAGATTTTTCTTTAGTGTAATCCCTCCCTCTGCTGATTTTCATCATTATTTTTTATTCCCTCTTCATGAAATATTTTGCTGAGGATGTTCTGTAGTGCAGGCTTTCTGGTTGTAAATTCTTTTAACTGTTTATACCATGGAAGGTTGTTTATTTCATCATCAAATCTAAAGCTTAGTTTTGCTGGTTATAAGATCTTGGTTGGCATCCATTTTCTTTAAGAGCTTGGTATATATTGGCTTTGAGGGTCTGGGCTGAAATATTTGCTGACATACAAATTTGTCTCCTCCTATTTGTAATCTAATTCCTCTCTCTTGTGGCTTTTAAGATTCTATCCTTATTCTGTATGCTAGGCATTTTCATTATAATGTGCCTTGGTGTAGATCTGTTGCAACTTTGTACATTTGGTGTCCTGTAAGCATGTTGTATTTGGTTTTCCAATTCGTTCTTCATGCTTGGGAAATTTTCTGATATTATCTCATTGAAGAGATTGTGCATTCCTTTGGTTTGAAACTCTGTGCCTTCCTCTATCCCAATAACTTTTAGATTTGGTCTTTTGATGCTGTCCCATAAATCTTGGAAGTTGTGTTCATGGTTTCTTACTATCTTCACTTTGTGATCAACTTTATTTTTCAGATTGTATACTTTGTCTTCATTATCTGATGTCCTTTCTTCCAAGTGATCTAGTCTGTTGGTTATGCTTCCTATTGAGTTTTTTTTTTTTTTATTGCAAAGTCTCTATCTCTCTTGAAGTAATCTTTTGCTACCTGTATTTGCTCTCTTATCTCTTTGTTGGAATGATCAATTTTTGCCTGTATTTGCTCATTTAGGTCATTCTTTAATTCACAGATCATTTTAATCATGAACCTTCTAAACTCCTTCTCTGACATTTCATCAATTTCATTGTCCATGGGTTCTGTGATTATAGTGTCCTGGTTTGTTTGGGGAACTTTCCTCCCTTGGTTTTTCATGTTGTCTATGTGTCTTCCTTTCTTACAGTGTGGATCTGAGATATTATAGTTCCTTCCCTATATTCTTGTACTACTCTTGCTGTTTGTCTGTACTTCACATTGATATTGAGCCTGACCCTGCTGGTGTCCTGCCGCAGTCTGGCTGGGCTCAAATCACGAGCCACTGAAGCAGGAACAAACTTTATTTCTAAACTCCACCAGCACACTCCACACACGCTCCCCAGGAACTCTCCCGAACGCCACCCACACGGCACCTCCAGGAACCAGCAATCAAAAATATCCCTCCTCCGGCACTTCCCCAACCAATGGGAACTCTCTGGGAATCCCCAGAGAGCTCAAGCAGAACTCAACGGGAACTCCGCCAGAACTCAAAAGTCATCATCTTAATGGCTCACTAGCGTCACCTCTCAACCACTACTTCTGGCAAAAATGCCATGCGTCATCCCGACTCGGCTGTGGCCCTCAACAGTGTCCCTCAGTATATGCTATTGCATCCTGGACCTGGTTCCTGGGCAAGTCAGCATGGGTAGATCTGGGCCTCTAGGCTTGACCTCCTCAGGTAGTCTGCTGGTTGGAAGGGGCAGTCCTGCACCAGAGGTTAGGCTCTTGGGGGGGGTGGTGTTTGCCCCAATTGTCTTGAGGGGTGGACTAGGCCTACTGAGAGCCTGGGTCCTATGTGGGCTAGTGTGGGTGTTCTGGGCTTGGTAACTCTAAATTTAAAAGGTGTTGAAACAAATTCTTGATTTTCCTTCATAGAATTGCCTGTTCTCCTCACTTTAAAAAAAACAACTCTATTCTTCTAATAGCTTTAGCTTAAAACGTTGAAAAAATGTTTCCATTACTCTTTTGCACTCCCCAAACCTATTGTCAGTTTATCCTGTGAACACTGTCTTAGAAATACATGCAAAATATGACCAACTTTCTACTGTTCTCACCTTTCCCACCCTGGTCTGAGCTGCTTTATCTCTGCATTGAGCATAACATTTGCATCATAGCTGTACTCACACTTCTATCCATTGCCTTCAAGATTCCACCTCTCCTCCCAGAAGCCAGTGTGATCTTTAAAAAATTAAAGTCCAGATCATGTAGAATACTTCTATCATCAGTCTCCAATGGTTTACTGCCAGGTTGAAAATTAATGAATCAAGAACTCTTGGCATGGTTGAAAAATCTGAATGTCTGGTTTGTCAGAAATCTAATTTCATACCAGTTATCCTTTTTCCATGGTGATCCAGATGCTTTGGTCTCATTACTGTTTTTGATACTTTCTTGTACCCCAAAACTGGGGTACAAGAAAGTAGCAAAAGGTTTCTTTTATGCACATAACCTGCTCCCTCACTATCTTAAGCCAAATATTACCCATCAAGAATATCCTTTCCTGACCATTTTTTTTATAAAGAGAACACACATTTTCAATTTATCACCATCAGCCTCAGAACATAGTGCTCTGTTTGTTTTTTTAATGTATCTATCTAAATATTCCTCTTCCTAGTAGAATTCAAGGCACCTTGAGATCAGGAGCTTCATTTGTTTTACTCCTGTTACATCCTCAGTGCTTGGGATAGGGCCTACCTCTTAATGCACAGTACATACCTATGGGATGAATGGGTGGATTAATAATGACCTTTGGGTCTTTCACTATTTTGCTAGCTTCTTCTTGAGAAATATTTTTTCTCTAATCTATCCATAGACTCTTTTGGATTTGTTCTATTTACCCTTTACTGTTTACTTTAGTCAAACACGCACACTAAATCAATTTGTTCTGTCCTGAGGATAATGCCATGCCTAACCTATAGAACAAGATTCTAGTGACAACCACTTTCTCTGAGGCTTAGGGGCCTTCTGTTGCCTTATTTGGGGCTTGTGGTTTTGTTGAAGTTGATTGTGGTTATCTGAAGACTGATTGCCAGTTAAGGCAGGGAATCGCTCTATGGATTTTCTCGTGTAAAATTCTAGAAGTTTTAGAGTAAAAACATAATCAGGAAATTATGCTGGATTTGTATTGGAAATTCATCTAGCTTCCTAGCATGATTAAGCACAATGAAAGCAATTTAACTTTTCTTTTTATGTGTTAATAATATGTTTACATAACACTTAGTAAAGTAGTACTGAAATATATTAGAAATAAATATGAGTGAATATAAATAGTAAAATGAATGGAAATGCCATTGTTTTTACATTTTTCAAAAACCTATGGGAAAAATAAGAAATAGTGGAGAAAACAGAAATTTCTGAGGCAGACGAAAGTAAAAGGAAAGTTGAAACACACATTCATTTTTCAGATTGATAAACAGAGACAATTACATAAGTGGAACTATTTAAATAGAATAAATCTAACCAATCCTAATACTGTAATGCTACTTTTATTGCATCATACTAACTATAGCAGAGACTCAACATACTGAAATTTCTTTACTATGATGGTTTTAGGAGACTGGCTTATACCTACATTAAAGGTAATATAAATTGGAATATAAGTTGTTTTTGGTAATAGCATAAATGTCAATTAAATAATATACTGAATAATTTTATTGCATTTTATGAGTAATGTTTTTTTTTTTGTATCGGGCAATCTCAAAGAAAGGAAATGAAGTCTTAAATAATAAATGAAACAAATATAGAAAAGTCGAGTACTTTAGTTAAAAACTAGTTGCTACTATGAAACTGAATTGGTTGTGAACAAATTAAATACATAAAAGAAAGGGACAATAATAAAATGATGTCATGTGAAGTGTTATTTAATATCTCATCAAGTGGTATCTTTTAAAATATACTATTTAGTCAAACCAAACAAACACTTCTCAACCAAAGAAATGAACAAATAAACAACTCTATTATTTTTTATCTGTTTAATTTTTGTTTTAATGATGAGATAATATTAAATATTTGGACCCCAAACAATGGAGCATCTATGTACATCAAACAAACCCTCTCAATTTCAAGTGTCAAACAGACCACAATACAATAATACTGGGTGACTTTAACACACCACTCTCACTACTGTTCAGATCTTCCAAACAAAAATTAAACAAGGAAACTCTAGAACTAAATAATACAATCAATAACTTAGACTTAACAGACATATATAGCATATTTCATCCATCAACAAGAAAATATACTTTATTTTCAACAGCACATGGCTCCTTTTCTAAAATAGACCATATCTTATGCCACAAAACAACTCTTAGTAAATACAAAAAACAGGTATAATATCCTGAATTCTATCATACCACAATGGAATAAAATTAGAAATCAATGATAAAATAAAAAAATATAAGCTATTGTAACAAACGGAGGCTAGATAATTCACTGTTGACTAATGAATGGATAGTAGAAGAAATCAAGGATGAAATAAAAAAAAAATTCTTAGAGGTAAATGATACAACATATCAAAATCTCTGTAACACTATGAAGTCAGAACTAAGAGGAAAGTTTATTGCATGAGTGCATTCATTAAAAGAACAAAAAGTCAAATAAATGACCTAACACTACATCTCAAAGAAAAAGAAGAACAAATCAACATCAAAAACAGTAGAAGACAGGAAATCTTTAAAATTAGAGCTGAAATCAATGAAATCAAAACAAAAGAAACAATTGAAAAAATTGACAAAACAAAAGTTGGTTCTTTGAAAAAATAAATAAAATAGATAAACCCCTGGCCATGCTAACAAAGAGATAAAGAGAGAAAACTCAAATTACTAAAATACAAGATGAAGAGCTAAATATTGCAGTTAATATGTCTGAAATACAGAAGATAATTATAAAGTATTTTTGAAAATTTATACTCCAATAAAATAGAAAATATTGAAGACATCGACAAATTTCTAGACATATATATCTACCCAAACTCAATGAGGAGGTCATACACAATTTAAACAGATCAATTTCAAGGAAAGAAATAGAAAACACCATCAAAAGCCTACAAACCAAGAAAACCCCAGGAACAGATGGATTCTCAGCCATCTGTTGAATAGGCTATTTTTTTTTCCAGTGAATGTTTTTGGCTCCTTTGTCTAGTGTGACATAACCATATTTATGAGAGTTTATCTCTTTGTCTTCTAATTCTGTATTATTGGTTTACAAGTCTATGTTGGTGCCAATACCCTGCTATTTTTGTTACTATAGTTCTGTAGTACAGTAGTACATTTTTTAAAAAAACGATGGGAAAAATAAGAAATAATGGAGAAAACAGAAATTTCTGAGGCAGAAGAAAGTAAAAGGAAAGTTTAAGCACACATTCATTTTTAGATTGATGAACAGAGACAATTACATAAGTGGAACTATTTAAATAGAATAAATCTAACCGATCCTAATACTGTAATGCTAGTTTTATTGCATGATACTAACTGTAGCAGAGACTCAACATATTGAAATTTCTTTACTATGATGGTTTTAGTAGACTGGCTTTAAAAGACTTTATAAGAAGAATTAACACCAATACTCCTCAAAGTATTCCATAAAATAGAAAGGAAGGAACCCTTCAAAACTCATTCTATGAGGCTAATATCACCCAATATTAAAACCACACAAAGACACATCAAGGAAAGAAAACTTCAGACCAATATCCCTGATGAACATAGATGCAAAAATTCTCAATAAAATTCTGGCAAATCGCATACAAAAACATATTAAAAAGATAGTACACCATGATTATGTGGGGTTCATCCCAGGGTGCAGGGTTCTTTCAGCATATGGACATCCATAAACATAATTCATCATATGGATAGTCTTAAAGCTAAGAATTGTATGATCATCTCAATAGATGCAGAAAAAGCTTTTGACAAAATACAGCACACCTTCATGTTCAAAACACTAGAAAAACTAGGAATAGTAGGAGCACATTCAAAACATTGCAAAAGCTACATATGCTAAACCTCATTCTAAATGGAGAAAATTTGACAGCATTCCCTCTAACAACTGGAACAACAAAAGAATGTCCTCTTACCCATAGCACAAGAGTTAATAACAAGAATCAACAAATGGGACTTACTTAAACTGAAAAGTTTTTTTCTCAGCAAGAAAAACAATAAGAGAGGTAAATAGGGAGCCTACATCATGGGAACAAATTTTTACTCCTCACACTTCAGATAGAGCCCTAATATCCAGAGTATACAAAGAACTCAAAAAATTAGACAATAAGATAACAAATAACCCAATCAACAAATGGGCCAAGGACCTGAACAGACACTTCTCAGAGGAGGACATACAATCAATCAACAAGTACATGAAAAAATGCTCACCATCTCTAGCAGTCAGAGAAATGCAAATCAAAACCACCCCAAGATACAATCTCACTCCAGTAAGATTGGCAGCCATTATGAAGTCAAACAACAACAAGTGCTGGCGAGGATGTGGGGAAAAGGGTACACTTGTACATTGCTGGTGGGACTGCAAATTGGTGCAGCCAATTTGGAAAGCAGTATGGAGATTCCTAGGAAAGCTGGGAATGGAACCACCATTTGACCCAGCTATTGCCCTTCTCAGACTATTCCCTGAAGACCTTAAAAGAGCATACTACAGGGATACTGCCACATCGATGTTCATAGCAGCACAATTCACAATTGCTCGACTGTGGAACCAACCCAGATGCCCTTCAATAGATGAATGGATAAAAAAAATGTGGCGTTTATACACCATGAAGTATTACGCAGCACTAAAAAATGACAAAATCATGGAATTTGCAGGGAAATGGTTGGCACTAGAGCAGATTATGCTTAGTGAAGCTAGCCAATCCCTAAAAAACAAATACCAAATGTCTTCTTTGATATAATGAGAGCAACTAAGAACAGAGCAGGGAGGAAGAGCAGGAAGAAAAGATTAACATTAAACAGAGACATGAGGTGGGAGGGAAAGGGAGAGAAAAGGGAAATTGCATGGTAATGGAGGGAGACCCTCATTGTTATACAAAATTACATATAAGAGGTTGTGAGGGGAATGGGAAAATAAACAAGGAGAGAAATGAATTACAGTAGATAGGATAGAGAGAGAAGATGGGAGGGCAGGGGAGGGGGGATAGTAGAGGATAGGAAAGGTAGCAGATTACAACAGTTACTAATAGGGCATTATGTAAAAATGTGGATGTGTAACCGATGTGATTCTGCAATCTGTATTTGGGGTAAAATTGGGAGTTCATAACCAACTTGAATCTAATGTATGAAATATGATATGTCAAGAGCTTTGTAATGTTTTGAACAACCAATAATGAAAAAAAAAGAATGTCCTCTTTCACCACTTCTATTCACCATCATCCTTGAAAATCTAGCCAGGGCAATTAGACAAAAGAAAGACATTAAGGGGATATGAATAGGTAAAGAAGAACTCAAACTATCACTATTTGCTGATGACATGATTCTATATCTAGAAGTTCCCAAAAAATTCCACCAGAAAACTTCTAGAACTAATAAATGAATTTAGCAGTGTAGCAGGATATAAAATCAATACCCATAAATCAAATGCATTTCTATACATCAGCAATGAATCCACTGAAAGAGAAATTAGGAAAACTATTCCTTTCACAACAACCTCAAAAAAATTAAATACCTCGGAATCAATCTAAAAAAAGAGGTGAAAGTCCTCTACAATGAAAACTACAGAACACTAAAGAAGAAATTGAAGAAAACCTCAAAAGATGGAAAGATCTCCTATGCTCCTGGATAGGCAGAATTAATATTGTCAAAATGACCATAGTAGCAAAAGCCTTATACAGATTTAATGCAATTCCTATTAAAATCACAATTCATTCTTCATAGAAATAGGAAAAGCAATCATAAAATTTATTTGGAAAAATAAGAGACCCAGAATAGCTAAGCCCATCCTTAGCAAGAAAAGTGGAGCAGGAAGCATCACAATACCAAAACTTAAACTATACTACAGAGCTAAGGTAACAAAAATGGCATAGTATTGGCACCAACATAGACTTGGTACAGAATAGAGGACACAAAGACAAACCCACATAAATACAGTTATGTTGTACTAGAGAAAGGAGCTAAAAACATTCACTGGAAAAAAGATAGCCTATTCAACAAACGGTGCTGGCAAAACTGGAAATCTATATGTAGCAAAATGAAATTAAACCCCTATCTTGCATCCTGCACCAAAATTAACTCAAAGTGGATCAGAGATTTAGATACTGGAACAGAGACCCTGCACCTAATAGAAGAAAAAAATGGCCTAAATCATCATCATGTTGGCCTAGGATCTGACTCCCTTAACAAGACCCCTAGAGCTCAAGAAGTAAAATCAAGAATCAATAAATGGGATGGATTCATATTAGAAACCTTCTTCTCCGCAAAGGAAACAATACCATGAAGAGAGAGTCTATAGGTTGGGAGAAAATCTTTACCACATGCACCTCCAAAAAAGCATTAACCTCTAGGATATATAAAGAACTCAAAAAACTTGACACCACAAAAACGAATAATCTGATCAATAAATGGGCTAAGGAATTGAACAGACATTTCACATAAGAAGAAATACAATCAACCAGCAAACGTATGAAAAACTATTGAACATCTCTAATATTTATAGAAATGCAAATAAAAACTTTACTATGATTTCATCTCACTCCTGTCAGAGTGGCAATCATTATGAGTACAGGAAACAAAAAATGTTGGCTAGGATGTGTAAAAAAAGGTACATCCATACATTGCTGCAGTATGTACATCCATACATACTGCAAATTGGTGCTATCACTATGGAAAGCAGTATGGAGATTCCTCAGAAAATTTGAAATGGAACCACAATTTGACCCAGCTATCCCACTCCTTGGTTTACACCCAAAAGTCTTAAAATCAGCATACTATAGTAATGCAGCCACATTAATGTTTTTAGCAGCTCAATTCACAATAGTTAAATATGGATCAACCTAGGTGTCCCACAATAGATGAATTGATAAAGAAAATGTGGTACAGCAGATGAGGTAGAGAGGGATGATGGGAGGGGAGGGGAGGGGGGATAGTAGGGGAAAGGAAAGGTAGCAGAATACAACAGTCACTAATATGCCATTATGTAAAAATGTGAGTGTGTAACCGATGTGATTCTGCAATTTGTATTTGGGGTAAAAATGGGAGTTCATAACCCAATTGAGTCAAATGTATGAAAGATGATATATCATGAGCTTTGTAATGTTTTGAACAACCAATAAAAAATAAAATAAAATAAAAAAAGAAAGAAAAGCCTGAAAATCCAAAAAAAAAAAAAAAAAAAAAAAAAGAAAATGTGGTATATATATTCAATGGAATATTACTCAGCTTTAAAGAAGAGTGAAATTATGGCATTCACCAGTAAATGGATGGAGTTGAAGAATATCATGCTAAGTGAAATTAGCCAATCCCACAAAACAAAAGGCCAAATGTTTTCTCTAATATGCGGATGCTAATTCACAATAAGACACGGGGCACTAGAGATGAATAGCGTTACCTTAGATTAAGTAGAGGGAAGTGATGGGACCGGAGTGATGGGGAGGGGATATGGGGATAGGAAAGATAGTAGAATGAAAGAGACATTATTACTTTATGTATATATGTGACTCATGACCAATATGATTCTACAAGATTTACACTCAGAAAAAAAGAGAAATTACACCCCATCTATGTATAATATATCAAAGTGCATAAATGCATTCTACTATTATGTATAACTAATTAAAATAAATAAAGAAATTTTTAAAATCTGGGATAAACTCCAAAACACACACACACACACACACACACAAAACCCACTCAACCTAAATTAACAATCTGCATATCACACCAAATCATTCTTTAAGAGATTAGCCATCTTGAAACATTGTATTAAACAGTAGTAATATTTTCAAATACTTTAATTCTATTCAACTTTTAGAATGATGGTAACAGTTTATCATATTCCCAGAAACATTTAGTATCTTTTGCTATCATGTCATAGGTAGTATTTCATCCCTTATCCATTTGAGAAATTTAACATCCCTTCCTGGGATTACTAATACATTTGATTATGTTTTTAGGATTATGTCTTTTATACTTTTTTAAGAATTATTTTACTCATATTATCTTACATTTTTCTAGTTGGGCTTGTCTTTTCCTTATTGGTTTCTACATTAAGTTTTCTAATCTTTTGCACACATATGTTCATTTCAAATATTTTCCAGTTGATTACAAGCTTTCTTACTGTTTATGGGTACTTAGGGAGAAGAAATAGTAAAAATTATTCATCTTCTCACTTATGGTGACTTTCAGCATCTTGAGTTTATGCTTTCTTTCATCTTTTGAATGATTTCATTTAGCTATTTTACTTTCTGAAATATATTTAGGTCTAAGTATTTAGAAAGAATCTACATTTCTATTCATTTCTAAATGACTAAATAATTACCTTATGATGTTTAATTCCTCCCCCATCCTAATATATTATAGCATCCTTATTTTATTTTAAATTATTTTCTATACCCAATCTGATTATCTAGTCTTGTTTCTTTTCCATGATTAATCTGTCACTGAAGGGTGATTAAAGAGGTAATAATAAAGGGGCTGTCTACAAAAATAGAGAAGGGATGGAAAAGAAGTTGATGGCAGCTATAGAGGGGAATCATTATTCAACTACCTTGCAGAAAGAAACAAATAGGTTGAGAAGTACCTGAAGCTCTTTCTTTCTCTCCAACCACCCTGTGCTTCTTACTAGGGGCCTTCCATTGGCCGAACCTAGAAAACAAGAGATCAGTGTGGTATAGTCTATAAAGGTTAAACTCTGGAGGGCCAAGTGAGAAAGAAGAAGGGTGAAGAGACAACAGAGAGTATCTGGGTTAACATATCTGCCCAATTATGTTTTAGGATTCCTCCTCATAGGTCTTTTACACTTTCATGTTGCAATCTACATATCCATGGTTCTGGCTGGTGTATCAGAGTCCCTGCAGACATCATATGGCACACTTAGCTGGAATTTTTTGAGTAGGTTTTTTAATGGAAGGACAACAATTGATACCAGTGTGGGTACAATGTGTTCATTAACAAGGAGAAGACATGGCGTGTAGAGGAAAGCAAGAGCAAGACGGGAGTTTTACCTTCTGAAAGGCCGAGGAGCAGGGACAGAAAAAAATGCAAATGCAGCATGTTCCAAAGCCTAAGTATTCTCAACTGATAATAAAAACGATATTGTAAACATTATGAAGAGTTACGTCAAAATGATAAAATTAGGATTTTCAATTGGTTTGATTCAATATCCCAATGTATTTTTTGTTAATAATTTTCAAAGGCAAGGCCTGGTGGAACTCACCTGTAATCCCAGTGGTTTAGGAGACTGAGGCAGGAGGATGTCAAGTTCAAAGACAGCCTCAGGAACTTAACAAGGCCCTGTGGAGACCATGTCTCAAATTTTACAAAACAAATAAATAAAAAGATCTGAGATGAACCTCAGTGGTTAACACCACTGGGTTCAACCACTGGTATTGCTACTACTAATAATTTTAGGGAGAGTCTTTCCAAGTGATTCATACAACATGTAATACAATGTCAGCATCTACAAGCTGAGTAACGTGTACTTTATGTATGATTTGTAGAAAATTGGTAAATAATCTTCCAAATATCTGAATATTTTGTGGGGGCAGTACCAGGGATTGATATTAGGGACACTCAATCACTGAGCCAAATCCCCAACCCTATTTTTTGTATTTTATTTGAAGCAGGATCTCACTCAGTTGCTAAGTGTCTCGCTTTTGCTTGAGGCTGGCTTTGAACTCATGATCCTCCTGAGTCAGCCTCCCGAGCTGCTGGTTTGACCAGGCAGGCAAATGTTCTAACCAGGGGATGGGATGGGATGACATCAGAATAAAGGTGTGTTAGTCCAGGTACCCCTAAAAGCAGACATAAAGGTAACATTAAGTGTGCAAAAGATTTACTGGAAGATTGAATAGAAGGGGCAGGAGGAGCCCATGGGGTGGTTGGGGTTCATGCGCAAACTAACTTCCCGCCATTCCTGTCAATGCTTCTATCACTGAGCCTTGCATCACCTCTCCAGTGGTGTCTGGTTAGTCTCTCTTGTCTGTTAGCATTTGACACACCATGCTTCATCTGCATGTCCTTCCCTCCTTCTCCGCCACATGGTCTTGCTCTACCTGCATCTTGGTGCTGCCTCTTTCAATCAGAGCCCCCTGTAGCAGCAGCTGACATCACCTATGGAAATAGCTGTTGGAATTGTGATTTTTTTACGCCCTTTTTAACACCAGCTGCATAGGTGCTAAGGAATCTGAACCAGTTCAGAAAAACTTAAATGGAAGATGTTGACTAGCAGTTAAGGTCCAGAAACCTTTCAGAAAATGCTGTGTCTTTAAATGAGCAAAAGGTTTTAGTTAGGTACATTGTGGGCATTCAGTTTCATAACCATATGCTTCTGGTCAATATTTTGCACTTTAAAAAAATATGTACACTATACAGGTGTACAGTCAAATGATTGTTCTGATTAAGTGTTAAATAAATTAATGTAGAAACATTGGTAAAAAATAAAAATTAAAAAAAATAAAAATATTTGTTGGAGAAAATATTTCCAAAAGATAAGGGTGGAAGAGCAGGAATACACAATGGGAAACTTCAGGGGTCTGTGCCGCAGTCTGGCTGGGCACAAATCACGAGCCACTGAAGCAGGAAGAAACTTTATTTCTGAACTCCACCAGCACACTCCACACATGCTCCCCGAACGCCACCCAAGTGGCTCCTCCAGCAACCAACAACTGGAAATCCCTCTTCCGGAAATCCCTCCTCCCGCACTTCCCCAACCAATGGGAACTCTCCGAGAATCCCCACGAGAACTCCAAAGTAGCAGGCCGAGGCGGACAGTAAAGGTCTAATATACACCGAATCAATCCAGCATCATCTTAATGGCTTGCCTCTCAACCAATGCTATCGGCAAAATGCCAGGTGCCATTCCGACTCGGCTGTGGCTCTCAGCAGGTCTGTGCAGTTCTACCCTCTATAAAACAAGAGAAAGAAGGAGAACTGGACATAAGAAATGGCCACTAAGAGATGGCAGCTCAGTATAATAAAGATTTGGTGATGCTGGCAGGGACTCCTCCTGCTGATTTGCCTGTCAGACCTGTGTTCTGTAGAAAGGGTTTACATTAGCACCTCTGCTGGGCATAATCACTGGTGGCATCCCAGGGTAGAGTAATCTCAGTGCTCCGTGTTGGTGGAACCAGAGAGGTGACAGCTGGAATTTCCGGGCATCCATAATACTTGCCACAGGGTATCTATCTGAGTGGTGCAGTTTCTTGGCAGCAATAAGAATAATTTTGGATCCCTTGACAAACTGAATGGTGCAAAAATGACCTTCCTAGCCTGAATCCTGTACTTCTGTATTGTGAGGCAGCCAGCACCTTGCCATGGTAATTTTTCCTGCTCAGGAGAGGATAAGTCACCTGAGAAAATAAAGTCTGAAATAGCGAAGAAATAAAAGAAAAAGTCAGGATTACAGTTTTAAGGGAGCATCTGATAGATTTATCCTACCAGTCCTGGTAGGAGCTAGAACTGAACAATTGGAAAATGGCTTGGGTGGTTTTATTTAAGGAGGTACATCAAAGGCAGGGGTGGAGGCTTGCTTCCTGATCTCTTGCAGTCAACAGGTTGATTGGCATCTTGGCAGGCTATACCCATCTCTGAGAGGCTGTGTGGTTACAACAGGTTACCCCATCTCCAGTGCTGTGTGGGACCTGGCAGAGTTCAATAGGACTCACATGTATCTGGGCGATCTTGTCAGGAGGATTGCCACTTGAAGTTCCCAAATACCAGATTTTCCTATTCTATGGGCTTCCATGATGATGTGGGCCACACATAGTCCACGAATGGATCTAGACACTTCTTTAACTGTTTTGTTACAGAAAATAAATTCCTATAGTTTTAAAATCCAGTATATTTTAAGGACACTTTGGTATAGCAGTTTCCTCTGTGCCTCACACATGTGTCTGCTATATATAATCCGTGAAACAGAAAACAATTCCTTGCTCTAATATTCTTTAAATTATGCAAATATTGCTCTTTATTCAGAAATTGGCTTTCATTCAATTTTTAAAATTTAATTTTTAATTATCACTTGAAAATGTTTATTTTAAGTACTTTCTTGGTTCATTTTGACAGTTTCTTTCATAGTAGACATGAATATGTTGCAAACCTAGGACCTAAATCTCTCTCTACCAAGACATAACACTTAGATCTTTGGTTATCACTGGAAATTGATGTGTCAAAGCTTAACTGTCATACATAAAATTTTAAATATTCAGGTAAATATGTATGAAAAAATAAAAGGAAATATTAACCAATATTATATGTAAATTAAAAGTATTATTTCAAAATGAAATTATATAAGATATTAATGAAATGTTTTATAGCCATTTTTTGATAGCAAGTCTTCAAAATTTGTAGTATACCTCAATTTTAATGCTAAATTTTCATCTGAAATATATTATCTGTATTTAGATTTTATTAAGCTTATAGTATAATATAAAATTAAATATTTAGGTTGCCCCAAATATACTTACGTATATTGAATTTAATACCAATTTTCAAATTTAAATAAAAGTGAATTAAAATTAAGCGAAAGAAAAAAGTTCAATTCCTCAATCACATTTGCTCAATAGCCATACATGCTTAGTGGATTCCATATTGGGTAGCACAGATAGACAAAGCCAATTAAAATAATCATATCCCCTTGACTTCAGTGATTGCTTTGAGGCAGATACCCAGGCTTAGTACAACCAATGTGCGTCATTTCCCTAGTTTGGGGATTATTTTATGATAGTCCTTCAAAGTAGAACTCAGGATATTTCATCTATAGCTCGGAACATGATACCATCCCTGCCACAGCTACTTAATTCTTCCTGTCATTTCACCATGGAAGCAGTTGCAGACAATATGCATATGCTTGAAGATGACTGTGTTCCAATAAAGTTTTATTTATGGACATTCAAAATTTGAATGTCATATAACTTTCATGTGCCACAAATTATTATTTTTCTCATGATCTTTCCCTCAACCACTTTGATATGTAAAAACCACTTTAGCTTATGGACCATGTGAAAACAGGAGGTTGAGTTAGTTATGACCTGCAGATCTGATGTGCAGACCTCTGCTCCTCTACCTTAGATGTGAGCAAGGAAGCCAAGGCCTTGTATTCATGAGAAAAGACATCATGAGGATGAAGCAAACATTCAGAAATGGGCCAACCTGAAACGCTTGCATGGTCTTTATTGAACTGTCTGGAAGACCATTCTCCTTCTGTAATTCTATTTATTGACATTCTCTTCATTCTTTTAGCTAGTTTAATTTCCGTAACTTGTAAGGCAAAAAATTGTTATACAAAATGATGTATTTTAATTCCTTGAACATTTCTGAAATAGAATTCTATTTCCCATTAGACAGATTATACTTGATGAATTCAATGTTACTTGATATATTTACTATTTTTTTTGAAGTGTTGTGATGTCTCAAAGTCACTGTGTGACATTCAAAATTCGAATGTCATATAACTTTCATGTGCCACAAAATTATGTATGTTCTAAACAGGGTAGCATAAATAGTATATATGGTGCATACTTTGGTATGTAATATATGACAAATCATTTATTTAGATTGAAGACAAGTAGAATAATGATAAGGTTAGACATTGATTGCATCTTCTTAAAATAACCTTTTAATTTTAATGATATATATCCAAAATTAGACTATTTCATTAAAAGTAATTTTAAAAATTCACAGACTAATAAACTGAGACATAGAAATTAAGTGAATTGCTGAGATGATATTGTTTAATTGGATGATTTGGGTTTTGAACTACCACATGCATTGCCCTGATGTCTAGACTCTTTAATATACTGTGCTGTCACATAAGTAAGTAAATTTTGAGATAGATCTAAGCCTTTTATTTTTAATTTAGCAATTTACTACAATAATACAAAAAAGAATAACTGGATTCAAATTCAAGATAGAGTAGAATAAATTCTATTTCAAACTGATGAATTTTAAAGTAAAGAATTATTATTGTTCAAAAGGTCAGAGGAAATTGAAAAATTGTCAAGACACATTTAAAAAATTTATTAGAATAATGATAACTTTCTCCCTTACTAGTGCTTATCAAAATTAAAGCAATATATTAATTTCCAAAGTTTCATATCAAATTAGAAATGGGTTGAATAAGTCAAAATGATCTAATCAACATTTGCACAAATTTTACTCTATAAATTCTGGATAAAATCAATGAGTATCATTTTTTTTTTCCTTTAAGATTTATTTAGCTACGTAATTATGCAATTTTTGTACTGATTTAAAATAAAATAACTTCTAGACTTATATTTCACATAGTGTTAAATATTTTTTATGTTTTTCTTTGGACACTAGTCAAAGAATAAATATTCCAATACTAATATATCCAATATATCTCTGTATAATAGCAATACTATATATATATATATATATATATATATATATATATATATATATATATATACACACACACACACACATATATATGTACATGTATATACATATATATGTAATAACAATACTAGTATATCTATTTTTATTTTAAATTCAATATTTTTGGTTATATAATAAAGTAATGTATTTACCAACTACCTGGAATTTCATTGACAGCAACACACAGAAACAGATAGTGTCCATGTTTGTGATAGCAAGCTCATTATCTTAATTCTTATAGATGTATTATATCTCCATGTTCATTTATTCTGACATAATTCTATGAAAGGCAACTGAAAATCTGTTTGGTTGCCAAGTTTAAGGTAGATTTTGAATTATGTCTTAATGTTTTATCAATGAAGTAATGAACACCAGGATTAGTCAAATTTACTCAAAAATCCAACCAGCTCATGTATACATATTTATTTTAAATTGAAAAACCTTTATTCCATATTTTATAGCCAGTTAATCAATTCAATTTCCCAGTGTTCAGCCAACTCCAAATTGTTACAGTACATTATAACCCAATACCGATTTCTGTACTACATGATCCAGAGTGTGCAGTAGAATATGATCTGGAATTCCAGGTATGAAGCCAAAGCAATCAGATGCCACCTTGTGATTTTCAACAACATAACTGTATGTTCTAAATGGACTTCTCTTCACAAGTTTTATTTCTTTATCAGAATGATGGATACTGACTGAGGTCATTAAGACATTAAAATAAAATTTGTATCTTAAAGAGAGTCACCCTCATTCATCGCTCATTTGCTCCATAGTTCAATGAATGACCTAAATAGTACTATAAAATTAAATTTTTATTTAGTGTTGATGAAATATTTATTTATTAAAAATGTAGTCATTTGCAATCAAATTTTTACTACAGTCTCTATATTTGGAATCTGCTGATAGTTACTGGAAGCTGTTTGGGGATTGGAACACTCAGCACTATTGTATTGTGATCAATAATTAAATTTAGTGCTGACATGCATCTAGTTTATGCAGCCGTCTCTGACAATCCCATCTTGCAAAATTAATCCTTTCCAATTTATTTAATAGAAGACATGAACAATAAAATGATTCAGATGAGTACCAATGCAAGATTATTTCTGGTCAATATTACTTTATTATAAATTGGGTCCACATACTCATTAGTAAATTAACTGTCAAATCTGAAAACAGCCTTTTTTTGTTTAAAGGTAATTATTGGTACTGAAGACAAGAAGGCACTTAACCTTGCTGTACAGTTGTCCTTACCACAGTGTTTTTTATTCCAGGCTATAACTAACCCATCAAAGCTACAGAGGGAAAATAATTAGTGATATTAAATGGATGAATTTTAACTATTACAATGCCATAGCTGTTTAGATACAGAGCATGTAACTACATAATGGCAAGGTTCTTATAATTATTTAAAGTCTGGGTTCATTTTGGAGATATTTTAGCTTTTGCCAACAGAAAAATCTACTGGAAAAAAAGAAGCACTAATATAGAAAGAATTTTACTTAATAAGATAGCTTTAAAGTGGCTGATTTTCTTCTTTGAAAATTTCATCAGAAATTACTTCCAGCATTGACAATTTATAAATTCTATTTAATACTGATTTTTAGAAAAATAAACTCTCATGTAAGATGTTTTGTCACAGTTTTCTGATTTTTTTCACCCTATTAATTAACCAATTCAGTTACTGCTTGAAACCACTAAATTACTTTAAAGAAATACTTCACACAAATGCATTAAACCATTCATTTTTCTACTTTGCTGTATCATCTGTACAAATTTAGAAGAGTCTTGGATAGACATCATTCTATTATATGAATTCAGGGAAGTATAATTAGTACAATTTTATTTTAAATATTAGTCTTCCAAACAGACTCACAGTGAAAAGCATAAAGCATCTACAGAATGACTGGAATGGACACAGGCTTGTATTGTGCATTTTTCTATTATTAGACAAGTAGGAGGTATTCGCTTTCAATGTTTGTACCAAATACAAATTTGATGGAGAAGTGCTGAGTCTTATTTTATTGATCGCTGCTACACCTATCAAAGAATTGAAACAGAGTGAAGAGAAAGTGGCACATATTCATTCTATCGATGTTGTATGCTATCAATAATCTCAACCTCAAGAAGTCCCCAAATTACATTTGTTAACTGTTTCATCTATTTATTAAATTGTTCAGAATTCACAAAGAATACCAAAATGCTATTTGTATTATAAAAATATACTACCCCTACATTTTAATCACTGAGCTTGTATGCACACGAGAGACCATGAACTAGATGATAAATAATGAAAATTCAGCTTGTTAATAATACACTATTGACTGGAATAAAACGACTCTTGTTTATTCAGCTCATCCATATGTTCTGAGAAATCAGTTGAAAAATATGTCCCTAGAGAAACATCTTACAGTTATTAAAAATATTTTTATAACTGAATGACAGTTTTAAATGTATTCATAATTTTACTACTAAATGCAGTGGCTACATAGATGAGGTATTTGTGAAACATCATTATGTTAGCATTGTGTCATGTGCAGAACATGACCAAGTGATCAAGGGCTAGGAAAATTTTGTCTTATTTACTCATCAGTAGCTCATAGTGCACATTGGAGAGCCATTCTTTTTCCAAGATTGGACTCCTGTCACTACTGTATTATTATGACTGGAAAGGAAGAGGTAGAATCAAGGTGCCCACACACTGCAGGAAGGCATGCTAACTGTGCATCTTGCACATTTTGTCTTTAGTTTTGTGTTGACTCCACACTAATATCTATAGACTCACTGGTTCCACTTCTGTTTTCACTGTGATTTCAAACATTACATCAGCTAATTATTCGGGGAGAATGAAAAAAATCATCTACTTACCAGGTTTAAAATAATTGTCACTAGTTACTTATTTGTGACATTTACTCAATCAACATTAGTACCATTAGCATTGTAGTATTTACTAAAGAGTTCCTTGCTAACGACAATCTTACATGGTACTCAAAATCAGTGAAGTAGGGACTACTTTAGTACTCTGACCTCTAAGAATTTACCACTTAAAAGATCAATGTGCATAAATAAAGACTTACACCATTGCAATTTGCTGAGAGTTGGTGTAAAAGGAAAACCTATAATATAGACTTTATGCTTTGCCCATGGTTTAGAATTAATGGGTTTCATATAGTGAAATATGAAAGGGTGGATGTAAATGACTTTCCTTTCCATATAAATAATCAGGGAATATTTCATTGGATTTGGACCTGAACAATGATACAAAGCAATGGCTTGGTCCAGCCTGGAGCTGCAGATTCCTCTGGTAATTTTGTATACCAGCAAGTGTTGTTTGCCTGGTAAGCTGTGTTGACCTCCTTCTTCACTGACCAATTTTCACTCGCAGGATTTAGTGGTGATGAGAATCTCTCTCTCTCTCTCTCTCTCTCTCTCTCTCTCTCTCTCTCTGTGTGTGTGTGTGTGTGCGTGTGTGTGTGTGTGTGTGTGTGTGAAGAAATCATGGAAGTCAAACGTATTTTTGGGCAGCCGTGTTGATATCATAAAAAACAAAAGCATAATAATCTAAAACAAAAGTCACATATAGGCAAAGGGTGTAATGGAGTTTTGTAAATTTCAGGTATTATTCATGAAGCCACACAACTGGAGTCTGGACACTATGTGGAAGCACCAAACAACAATTGCTGTACATAGATTGTGTTATTCCCTCTGGATAAAACTTTCCAATAACTCCCCATTTCATGCAGCACAAAGATGAAGGACTGTTTTTTCTTTCTCATCCTGTTCCTTTTCTTCTCCAGCACCACCTTCTAAGGGCTTCTGTCACTCATCCCACCCCAGTGTCCAGTGGTACTGTCTGCCTCTACCTCCTGCATCACACCAAGTTCACTACTACTTCAGGGCTGTGCCCAAACTTTCCCTTTCCACAAGTCTTTACTTTGACCTTATCTTGTTCTATTTTTCCTCCATTTCACTTTTAATATAAAATGTGAGCTATGTATAATATATTTTATATAAAATGCAGTAGATGTGATTTCCATACTTATATCAAATATAAGATTTATGAGATCTGGATCTCTCCAGTGTTGTGCTGATAATTGTTTAGCAATCAACTTTCTGGGGGAGAAGAAAGTCTTAGTTGCATAGTTTCTTCGGCACAAATGCTGCCATGCCCCCTGAAGCTCCAAGTTATAACAATGGGTTTGCAAAATTCCTGAAGATGCAAAAATGGGCTCTTACAAGCTGAGAGAAGCTGGCTTCCAAAAGTGACTAAATTTTTGTCTGTTTTGCTCTTGGATCTATCCCTAACAATAGAATAGTGTCTACTATCTGAAAGTGTTTGATGGGTACTTATTGAATGACTGAATGCAATCTATCTGTGATCAGTCTAAAATATAAATCTCACTATGACAGTTCTCTCCTTAAAATCTTTAAAAATATAAGATTCAGGATCTTTAGCAAGTTGTTTAGAACTCACCAAGATCTGTATGCCACAGCCTAATTTCTTTTTTTTTGTAGTTTTATTTATTTTTTAAATATTTTTATTTATTTTTTTATTGGTTGTTCAAAACATTACATAGCTCTTGACATATCATATTTCATACATTTGATTCAAGTGGGTTATGAACTCTCATTTTTACCCCATATACAGAATGCAGAATCATATCAGTTATACATCCACGTTTTTACATAATGCCATACTAGTGACTTTTGTATTCTGCTACCTTTCCTATCCTCTACTATCCCCCTCCCCTCCCCTCCCATCTTCTCTCTCTACCCCATCTACTGTAATTCATTTCTCTCCCTTGTTTTTTTTTTATTTTTTCCCCTTTCCCCTCACATCCTTTTATATGTAATTTTGTATAACAATGAGGGTCTCCTTCCATTTCCATGCAATTTCCCTTCTCTCTCCCTTTCCCTCCCACCTCTCATCCCTGTTTAATCTTTTTCTCATGCTCTTCCTCCCTGCTCTGTTCTTGGTTGCTCTCCTTATATCAAAGAATACATTTGGTATTTGTTTTTTAGGGATTGGCTAGCTTCACTTAGCATAATCTGCTCTAATGCCATCCATTTCCCTGCAAATGCCATGATTTTGTCATTTTTTAGTGCTGAGTAATACTCCATTGTGTATAAATGCCACATTTTTTTTTTATCCATTCTTCAAATGAAGGGCATCTAGGTTGGTTCCACAGTCTAGCTATTCTGAATTGTGCTGCTATGAACATCGATGTAGCAGTATCCCTATAGTACGCTCTTTTAAGGTCTTCAGGGAATAGTCTGAGAAGGGCAATAGCTGGGTCAAATGGTGGTTCCATTCCCAGCTTTCCCAGGAATCTTCATACTGCTTTCCAAATTGGCCTCACCAATTTACAGTCCCACCAGCAATGTACAAGTGTACCCTTTTCCCCACATCCTCGCCAGCACTTGTTGTTGTTTGACTTCATAATGGCTGCCAATCTTACTGGAGTGAGATGGTATCTTGGGGTGGTTTTGATTTGCATTTCTCTGACTGCTTGAGATGGTGAGCATTTTTTCATGTACTTGTTGATTGATTGTATATCCTCCTCTGAGAAGTGTCTGTTCAGGTCCTTGGCTCATTTGTTGATTGGGTTATTTGTTTTCTTATTGTTTAATTTTTTGAGTTCTTTGTATTCTCTGGATATTAGGGCTCTATCTGATGTGTGAGGAGTAAAGATTTGTTCCCAGGATGTAGGCTCCCTATTTACCTCTCTTATTGTTTCTCTTGCTGAGAAAAAAGCTTTTTAGTTTGAGTAAGTCCCATTTGTTGATTCTTGTTTTTAACTCTTGTGCTATGGGTGTCCTATTGAGGAATTTGGAGCCCGACCCTACAATATGTAGATTGGAGCCAACTTTTTCTTCTATCAGACGCAGAGTCTCTGATTTGATATCAAGCTCTTTGACCCATTTTGAGTTAACTTTTGTGCATGGCGAGAGAAAGGGATTCAGTTTCATTTTGTTGCATATGGATTTCCAGTTTTCCCAGCACCATTTGTTGAAGATGCTATCCTTCCTCCATTGCATGCTTTTAGCCCCTTTATCAAATATAAGATAGTTGTAATTTTGTGGATTGGTCTCTGTGTCCTCTATTCTGTACCATTGGTCCACCCTCCTGTTTTGGTACCAGTACCATGCTGTTTTTGTTACTATTGCTCCCACAGCCTAATTTCTCACCATCACATCCTACATTACATTTTATGAGATTGCTAGAGGGAGAAGTATGAACATTCCATGTTCATCTCACCTGACATTATGCCTTTAAAACTTTGCACATGCTTCTTCCAAATCCTGAAATGTCTCTCTCATATTCTTTCTGGAAAATTACTAAAGTTCTTGCAAATCTTACCTATGTGGGAATCACATTCTCAGTATAGCTTTCCCAGCATATCTTCCTACTCTTTTCAATATGCATATGGACAGAGTTAAACAGTTGTTTCCTTATCACTGTTACATTTAGTCTTTATAAATGCTTCTTCTTAAAATCCAAATCATTCCCTTATCCTTTTCTGAGCAGAATTTTTTTTCTTGCATTAGGTTCCATTTCATGTTTATTCAAGCACTTTACATTTTTAAAAAATATTTAATTTTCAGTTGTAGTTGGACACAAACCTTTATTTTATTTGTTTGTTTTTATGTGGTGCTAAGGATAGAACCCAGGGCCTCGCACATGCTAGGCAAGTGCTCTACTGCTGAGCCGTAACCCCATCCCCCATGCACTTTACATTTTTCATATTACAGAAGTAACACATGATCTTTTAGAAAAAGGTACAAAATGGAGAGAGATATATACATTTAAAAGTATAAATTTTCTTTAACTCCTGTGTACGTCTATACCCAGGATTAATGACTGACAAGCAATTTGGTATTTGAACCATACCTCTAACAAGCTAGAAATGATAGTCCCCTGTAATTCTATAAACGCGGATATATTTTTATTGATAGTCTGTAAGCATCTTGAGAATAGAATTTATATTTCCCGTTTTCCACAGGCCATAACACAGTTCTTGGCACATGGAAAGTTTAAATATATACTTGGTAATGAGACCAGGGTAACCAGGCTGTTAAATAATACTCTGTAGCACAAGCAGTTGGACTGTTGACTGTGGAGGTTATTGTTAAACTGTCCTAGAATGACCTTCTGTATCCAGTCTCATTTTCTTCCAGACCATGAAAGATACAGTTATAACAATACTGGCTTTTAACTGTCTTCTAGTCTCTCATTAGAAGGGAATCTTGTCTCAGAACAGTTTTTAAGTGTCACTGATAAAGTGGGTTCAGACCCCGGATGTGAGGTCTGTAATGCATTGAGCATACGTGCTCTTACGCTTGCTAAAATGTTTATGGAGGGTTGCTGGATGAAGGTATCTCATTATACAGAATCTCTGCAGATTGCAATTACTGGCTGCATGATGTGTAAATGAGATAAGTGATTAGATATACATAATTTGAAGACTCAATTTACAGAATTTAACGTCTGCAAAGAAAAAAGGGAATTCCACTTGGAGCAGAATAAATGGATTTGAATCAGTTATTATCTTCAGTAGGCACATGAATTTGGGAGAGTCCTCTATCTCCCTGAGCTCCAGATTCCTAGTTCTGCAAAGGTACTGATAAAATCTGCCTTTTAAAGTGTTAATAAAAGTATTATTCCTTTGTTTATTTTTAAATCACTCATTTAGCACTTGCCCCGTGCCAGACACCATCCTAAGTGTTTTATAAACATAAATCGTTTAGTCTTCTTTGTCATCCTTTGAGGTTGTTCTGTTACCATCAGAGTAAATTTATAGATGAGGAAACTGCAATTCAATAAATTTATCAGGGCAACAGTGCTCATGCACAGACCCAGCTTTCAAACCCAGGTTGTCTATGCTTTGAACCATCTAAGATCATTTCTTTGAAAGCATTTTACAAAATGTAAAGAGCTTTGAAAATAAAAAGTGTATTTATAACAAGTTAATTCTTCAGTATCAGAACTTGCTTCTCTTTCTCTCTCTCTCTTTTTTTCACTGCTAATAAGCTATAGGGCCAAACATGAAAATAACCCTAGATACTATGATTTAATATTTTGTGACAATATTGTTGTTATTACAAATAATAAAATGTTATGTGAAAAGCAGAATTTATCTTTGCCCAGAAGTAAAGAGCAGAGGGTAAGTAGGGGTCAGTGTAGAGAAAAGTCCAAGCTGATTCATAAACTTTTAATATTATTGTGCTCTCAAGTTCTTGACCAAGCCTGGTTTTGGGAATTGTTTGATGGTTACTAAAGCTGTTCATTTCCAAATTTCACTTGTGTGTAAACAAAATGAAACAGGCAGCCTGCAAATTTGGCCTGTGTCACAGCTTGTCTCTGCTTTCCTGAGCATCTTTTGTTTGGGAATTTAAAGGTGTTTGGGAGTTAATGAAGAAATTTTGTTGATATTTAAGATCTGAAAAATATATTATTTTGTGATTTAATATGGTCTCATGGGAAGATTTTATCCAATAAGCAGCAATTGGGCAGATTGCATACATATTTAAAGACAATCTTATAAGAATGTTCAAGTGAATAGTAATATGGCAAATATATTTCCACATAAAAAAATGCAAGGCAAAACTTTGAGAGTAAAATAGTGCAAACCATTCTTAGAGAATTCTGAGCTTATAATGATCCTCAAGAGTTATTAAGATTCTCCTAAAATCAAATTTAATGCATTGTTGTGATTAAAAAGACCAATAGAATATTGTTTATAATAAAGGCATTATAAACTAAAATAATATTCAATTGTACAAGATTCTAGTACTTTGTCACTTGAAGTAGTATTTGCAATTGTTGTAACTATAGCTCAGGAAAGACATAAAAGAATCCTAAGAGGCACAGGTAAGAGTAGCAGGAATCAGCCATGGAAGTGAGCCACTGGGGCTACTGCTTAAGAAGAAACGAAAAGCAGATTCCTATGCATTAAACATTGCAAATACAAAGGGAAAAATAACTGAAATCTACAATACTATTTGGTAGAGGAGGAGAGGATAGGGGAATACCCCTTGAGGCTTAAGGGAAATAAATTTAGAAAAGAGAAAAAAAAAGGTATAAACACATGGAATAAGAAAAAAAATTAAGAAATTTATCATCATCAAAATAGGTTTAGGCTAATCCTTAAATGTAAGACAAACTTGGCCTCTTCAATAAGTAAGGGCATGGCAAAGGGGTATTTTGAATGTACAAACCTTATGAGGAAAGGCTGGAGTTATTTCATTACACTGAGTTAAAGATAATTCCATTTTAATCTTTTGGTGTGCATGATCTTTATTGGCGTGGACTACTCCTGAATTCTCTGAGAACAAGAGTATATTTATTCAGAGTTTTCTTCAAGATTATCGAAAGCAAGCATATTATTTTAGATTCGAAAAAAATGGAGTCTGGAGAAATGCAGAACATTATTCCCTTTTGTTAGGCACTGGGCTTCTCTCAATGTGAGCCATGAAGTGGGGCATCTGGACGTTTTCCAAACTGTTCCCTGAATACGCCTTGCAGACTTCAAACATGGAAATTCAATCTTTCACAGATAGTAAATCTGGTGTGGGATCACTACCACTGGTTGCCAATTCTTGAGAATGTGGTGTGTTCCAGGAACTTTTCCCATGTCTTCTCTTGATCCTCAGGGACCTATTACAATAGGCGTGGTTATTACTGCCCCATTTTGCAGATGAGGGAACTGAAGTAAAGGGGTGTAGTGATCTGATCAGGTCTTATCTCCTAAGCAGAATAGAATCCTGAGTCTAAGTCTAACTTACACCATGCTTTTTCTGCCACTGTTTTACACTAACATAAAGGAAAAAAGATAATGTCAGGAAAATGTCATTTTACCAGGGTTATTCTTACAACCAATACTTAGAGAAAGTCAAAATAGCTGACATAGATGTTTTCTTCCAGCCAGGATGCTTGATTTCCATTTTATTGCAGTGCAATGAAAGTATCTGAGTAGGGCCCAGTACATTATTGCCATCTGCTTCTTTCCCAACTCTATAAAGTATGGGTAATTATACTTCAGCATGATGTTTAGAAACTTAATTAATATTATTGGTTAGAGATCTTTAGATTAATGATCCAATTTTGCTCATAATAAACACATCTGGACCTGTTTCACTCCCTCCCATGGTTCTTAAAAGAAAAGACAATCTTATTCATAGTCATCTCAATTTCTTTTTGGTTGTCTTCATAATAAAATGTTTGCTTTTGCACTGACTGTGTGTAAATATCTGGGCTAGTTAGTGATGGTTCTAACACATAATTCCTGTCCTCAAAGAGCTTATAGTACATCTAAAGAGCTAGGATTTTCATGTGTTTTACATAACAAATGACAGCCTTCAGGTAATTGCAGTCATAAATGAAATGTGCATTGTTAAAGTGGAACAAGCAATAATATCTACCTTGGTGTGGGACATAGATATTCTAATTTACAGAATTATCAATTCCAAATTTATATTTTTGCTGAATGAGAGTACAATTCTGCACTTATTATTAAAAGAATATAATTTAATTTTAGATGGTTTTGTTTTGCTAAAACTATTCAATATATTTGAACAAAGATCATCCACCTGAAATGACTCATCAAGGCAAGGGTATTGATTGAAATGAGTGATGTGGCAACTAGTGACATGTTTCTGTTTGGTGGGGTGGGGATAGAGGGGTATGGGGATAAGAAACTGAGAACAGGAAGAAATGGTCCCTAGTCCTTTATGTGTTATTCACAAACAACACTGTAACTTTCTTCTAGGTTAGGAACTTGAAATGCAGAGATATTACCAATAGGTGAAAGGAACAGCACACACAGCCAGGAGACATTTTTAGCAGGTTCTGAGAATATGTAATCTCGAATATTTGTTTTCCAAAATATTAAAATAAATTCCCTGTTAAGGATGATTTTACTACAAACTAGTTAGTAGATTTTGCCCTCTTACTCTAATTTGGGAATCTTATTTCCAACAGAAAAACCTTAAAAATAATTTGTTCAATTAACCCAATTCTGATATCTATGGGACAAAATAACAACCAAGATTATACATTTAATTCTGCAATCTTAAAGGTGGCGTTTAGGCCTTATACTAAGACCTTCATTTATTACCATTGTCTTCTCGCTAATTCAGTGAAGTAACATAATTTGAAGATCGTGATCTCTTGTGCATTGCTGCCAAATTACATCTCTTAGTTGGCAACCATTGTACTTATCGCCTTCAACATGAAAATGTGCTATTAATTAGATAGTTGAATCAACTTCCCTGTTGAGAAAGAAAATGATCCACGGGAATGCAAGGAAAACTAAGCCCTCAAAGCACATTTAATTCAGGAATCCACTTCTGAGGGAGACTATAGATCAGGCCCACCCTGACCGTCCTTTTCTGGAATTCCTTAGAAATCGAAAGGCTGCCATTGTTCTTAAAAGGTCTGAGTGCACTCAGGCTTGAAGGAGCAAAAGAGACGTGTGTATCACCACGATATTGTAAAAAAAAAAAAAAAAAATTCCATCATGGCATTTAGCGCATTGAATCACCATTCTTATTTGCCAGTTTCTTCAGCCAGGAAGCGTGATCCAAGAACACAAGGGCTAATATTATTTATCTCTGAATTTCAGCATTTGGCACATTCTTTGGCATATTGTAAGGACTTAAGAAATGTTTATAATTAATACCCAATTTCCTTAGGTCTTTTCGAATCTCATGTTTGTCTCTACATAAACCATTGTTTATGAATGGTTTATGCATGTGAGATAGTGGGTGTATAATGCTCATGGGCTTCTTCCATTTTTCTCATTCTTAGGGCATATGATTTTTCCACTTCATATAGTTGAATATGGATTTTGTAACACATGTTCTATAATGCATTGAATTGAATGATTATATCTCGTAAGAATAATTCTAAGTATTAGAAGATTTACCCCAAGAGATAGGTCTTTCAGTTTAACCAGTATTTACAAAATCAGGGTGTAATGAATGCTTATAAGGAAGCCTTTCATTAACCACGGAGTTTTCCAAGTTCACCTCTTCTAATTTTACACACAAAATGTTCCTGTTGTTACAGAAAAGAAAATGGGACCTTATAGGAAGGGTTAAAACACAGTCATTAAAATTTAAAAATAAGAGGAATGGCTAAATTCCAAGCCAATAAAAAACTTACATGCTCTGCATGATTTTAATAGCTGCATAGTAACAAGGAGGTTATTCAATTATGAGTAATTTTAATATATTTGAGGCCCAATCCTTTTTGGTTCTTTTATTATTGTCATAGATGAATGCTGTCAGTTTAGCATGCTATGGATTTCCATTTCAAAACTTTGAATTTATTTTTATCTTCAAAAGTTCAAATGACTACTGAGTATTTTTAAATTTTCTGTACGCTTCTAATAAACATGTTTCTTGATTGTCCTTGGTCTAGAAAAGACTTCACATGATTAACTCATTGAATCTACAATTTTTGTACATATCATAAACATATACATTTCATAGATGTAACACTGAAGCCCAAAGAGAGAACAGAACTGGAAAGGAATAAAAATTAAGTTTGATAGGCAACGTTTTCCTGCTCTTTCTACCTCTGTGAATTCATGATTAGTGAGCTTTCTCTCTTCATTACCTAAATCCTACCTTCCTTTCTAGCCTCAATACTTTTTTCTTTCCATGGCTTCAAAAACCTATGGTGTTTGGTCCCAGGCCATTTTCACCTAGTGGCACTTCAACCTCTTACTTCTTCAGTCTACTTTTGGATTACATCAAAAAACAGGGGGGAAGAGAGGTGTTTGCATCTACCAATTTAAATCCCGTTATTAAATATTTAGAAACATCTTGAATCACTATCCTAGCCCTTTCAAATTCTTTTTAATACCATATGTATTAAAATGAAAGATTATGAATACTGGTGATAATTCATCTGTCAATTCCCTACATAGGTATTGTGCTATTTTGGACATAGGAGAGAAATACTTAAAGACCTGGAAGCACCTCATAAATTCTTTTGTAAGTTTTGTGTGATTTTTAACATTATTTGAAAGAAAAGGAGAAAAACTTAGAACACATGTTTATTACAATATGAACCCACAGGAGTTTGTCCTCTCAATATTTTCCTCTTTAATTATTTATTATGCCTTATGATCCACTGATCAATTTCTGTAATTCATATCCATGGAAACTCAGAAATTCTGGTCCCCCACCTCTAAATTCCCAGAACTCATTTAGTGTAATGTCGTTGGTCACTGAAATAAAAATTAGAAATTTTACGAAATAATTTAGCTACTTCCAAAGAAGTGGCTTCATGGTACAAACCCATGAAGATTTGGAAATGGATGAGGTAGGACTGTGGGTTTTTTTTTTTTTGTTGTTGTTGTTTTTTGAGGAGGAGGAAGAAGGACTCGATTAAGAAAAGAGACTAATTGATGAATAGGTAAAGAGAGAACTCTTTAGAAATCCTATTAGTAACATTCTGATGGTCAGGCAGATCATGAACAAGATGATAGAAAACCAAGGTGAGTGGATGAAAATCCAAATCTAGCTAGTATTGAGAGCCGGGTAAATGTCTATCCCTAAGCCTTGGAGAGCAAGTGCAGCAGTTCTGATGAGTGGTGGTGAAGGGGGTGGTGAGGAGGGTGGCCTTGAGCAGTAGGTTAGAAAGTATTATCAGTGAAGGTATCTATCCTATCCTTTCTCCTGTAATTTTCAATTGAACTAACATCAAATCAGTTTAGGTTTCTATTGTGTGGTATACCTATAGGTAAGCTCTGCTGTGTACTTTGTTGTTCAAATGTCATAATGTTGTGTACTTATTTCTCCCAGCACCAGTGATGTCTTGAATACCATAAATTCTTAAAAATCGGCAGGAAAGGAAATTATTACTCAATTTAAATGACTGTGTAAGTCTCTGATATTTCTCAAAATGAAATGCAGTGGATACCATGCAAAAACGACACCTGAAGTATGTGTGTGTGTGTGTGTGTGTGTGTGCTGAGAGCCACAGCCCAGTTTGGATGACACATGGCATTTTTGCCAGAAGTGGTGGTTGAGAGGTGACGCTATTGAGCCATTAAGATGATGACTTTTGATTTCTGGTGGAGTTCCCTTTGAGTTCCGCTTGAGCTCTCGCGGGGATTCCCGGAGAGCTCCCATTGGTTGGGGAAGTTCATTATATATGGTATTAAAATAATAAGAATTTTAAAATATCCATGTCAGTTGTCTGTGTCACCTAGTATTTAGTGCAGAAGAAATTCCTATTGGAATTTAATTCCAGAAAAAATATTTCTGCCTTTAAGATTGAATATGCCTTTGTGATAATTGAAATCAACAGATTTCCTTTTTTGCTATTTACTCTAGGGAGCTCAGAATTAAATAATGCAAATTACATATGTATGTATTCCTACATTGTCATATTTATTTCCTCTTCTTCCTGTTGTCTCTATTCTCTTTTTTGTGTTCATTATGTAACTTCAATATTTTTCCTCAAATTTTTTCTAGAAGGATGATACTCTAGGTTAAAATTTCAGAAGACAGGTGTATTATTATTGTTTGAGAGAACAAATAATGCAATTGCTTAAAAGTCTTTGGACTAAGACCAAGTATAGTATAAAAGGACAAATTATTGTATAAGTGTTTAATATTTTTAAAATAAGTGATTTGCAGTATTTTTACAGTATTAACAAAGCTAACCAGATATTTCTTTATTAGTCACAAAGTTTCCCTTGATCCTATTAATAAGATACCTCCATTGAAGGTGCTGTTATCAACATGCTTTTGAGTTTGCCACACTACAAACAATGGAATTTACCCAGGTATCGTGTGTAAAACCCCCCATTCATCTTAATGGCAAATTAATTTTAGGTTTACTTGTAATAATTTAGAGATTTGCACTCCTTGATCACTTGTCAAATATGCCAATATTCAGTTTGAAAAACAGAAGCTTAATTTAAGCCTTCTTGGGTGTTAATCTTTATTATACATTGAACCCCTATTCTCAAATAGGGGTTTCTGATTGGTCCCTTTGGAAGGACAAACAGATCATGGCACATTGAGAAACAAAGTTAACCATTGATAATTTCTCTGTTGAATTTTTATAGCATAAAAATTTCTTTCCAGCAATTACATTATTTCTATGACAGAAATAAGTGATAAATTAGTACTCTACTTGACAAAAACCTTTATTAAAATAGCTGGCATCTTCATTAACATATGAGATATATATATATATATATATATATATATATATATATATATAGAGAGAGAGAGAGAGAGAGAGAGAGAGAGAGAGACTCAGTTTCACCTTATGTATGAGTGAAAGAGAAGTTTTTATTCAACTTAAAAACAATATTAGTCATAACCACTATTCAAAGCAGTTAATAAGCAGAATAAAATTCTAGATATGAAAATGGAAAAGGAGTGATAACAGTATTATTTTAAATTAATATATAAACCATTAAAATAAATAAATGAAAACATACTTAAATTCTCAATGCACTGTCTATAGTCTATTCTAAAAGTTAAAAATATAAACATATCATTTACTTTATTTACCTTCTAATGTACTACTAGCATAGTTGATTACAGGTATTATTGCATAATTTAGATATTTAATTTGCACTATGTATATCCTTTCCTGGAGGGAATCTGTCATGTTTCTTGCTCCTTTTGCATTTTATGGTGCTTTATGTATGTCTTCAAATTATATGTTTGGTTGATTTGTTTCTTGGTTGATTTATTTTACATAGTATTGATTATCACCTGCTGTAATTACTATATGTCAGTACCCCACATTTTACTTCCTATATCTTTGCTCTTAAATATAACTATTTGGGGTTTTAAATTATTTTTCATTTGTGCAGTTTAGATATACATGACAGTAGAGTTTATTTTGACATATTATACATATATGGAGTATAACCTAGTATCCCATTCTTGTGGTTATTCATTCATGTTGTGGAGTTTGGCTGGTTGTGTATTCATATATGAACAGAGAAAAATTTTATCTGATTCATTCTACTATCTTTCCTATTCCTATTCCCTCTCCCTTCTCTTCATTCCTCTTTGTCTAATTCAATTAACTTCTATTTTTTTTCCTCTCTACCCCTTATTTTGTGTTAGTATTCGCATATCAGAGAGAACATTTGGCCTTTGGGTTTTTTTAGGATTGGCTTATTTCACTTAGCATGATAGTCTCCATTTCCATCCATGTACCAACAAATGCTGTAATTTCATTCTTCTTTACAGCTGAGTAATATTCTATCATATATATATGTACATATATTATTATATACATTGAACCCCTATTCTCTCTCTCTCTCTCTCTCTCTCTCTATATATATATATATATATATATATATATGTGTGTGTGTGTGTGTGTGTGTGTGTATAGATATATATATATATCTCACATTTTCTTTATCCATTCATATTTCGAAGGGCATCTAGATTGATTCCACTATTTTGGGTTTTGATACTTAGATTACAGCCTTGCACTATACTTAAAAATAACATACTTTGGTTGTGAGTGTTAACTCAGCAGTAGTAACACACTGACTTCCTCAGGAAAAAAGGTGATTACTTCCAGTTTTTCTGGCTCCTTGATGACCTTTATCTATACTTCTGCTATTTGTACATATAATTTCACATTGACAAATTTGATAACATTTGCATTTATTATTTAAACCACTGTGTGTAATTGCCTACTCATATGCACAGGTGTATGTGTGAATTATGTCTTTACCAGCATATTGCTGCCTTACACTGTGATGAAATCACCAGGCATTCCATGTGATTTTTCACTTTTGGATGGTTTAAAGGAAACTGTTCAATTAATTATAGGGATAGAGCTAGAAGAAATGGAAGACTGTTATGAGTCACCTTCAAGACCTAATAGAATGGGTATACTGGTCTACATATTCCAAGCCTGGACATAGCAAGGAGTGCCAGACATCATGAATGACTTTGAATGTAGGTAATATGGAGCTGGAGAAAGTAAAAATCTCAGAATTCTATATTTTAAAATGTTAATTACTTTTAAATTATATATGTTTTTAAATGTTTCAGTAGTTATGATATAAATGAAAATCTATTTAAAACTGTTACATAACAGTCAGGCTTGTTAGCTCATGCCTCTAATTCCAGCGACTGGAAAGATTGAGGTAAGAGTATATCACATGTTCAAGCTCAGCTTCAGCAACTTCACTAGGTCCTAAGCAACTTAGCAAGACCCTGTCTCAAAAAATAAAAAGGGCTGGGAATGTGATTCAGTGGTTAAGCATCCCTTGGTTCAATCCCTGGAACAAAAGAGAGAGAGGAGAGAGAGAGAGAGAAATAGTGCATAACAAATTCTAGAACATGGGAAGCTATCAGTACAGTAGAGTAATACAAATAAGTTTGGGTGGGAAGCAAGACAGCACAGACTTTGCTCATATCATATAATCTTCTGATTTTCTGCTTGACCTGATGTTTGTCTACATGCCCAGAACCCTGGTAGTGTAGACCAACATACCCAAGTTCATAAACTCTTGTGAGCAATAATCATGGAATTATTCTGTTGAATAGTTTCCTTGATTGAAAGTACATAGAAACACACAATTTTTTTTTTTTATAAACACTCAGAATCTTGCAACCAGTTAAACTTGTTTGCTCTTGGAGCTTTTGTATATATTCCATCACTGTTTTATTTCATTTTGTTTTCATGTAGACAATCATGTTATCTGACAATTACTTAAGACAAATTATTTACTTCCTAATCTGGATAAATTTTCCAATTTGTTGTTTTTTTACTTGTAGCAATGGCTAGAACATCCAAGATGATGCTGAATAGCTATGAATGACAGAAGAGGGAGGGCACACCCTTGCTTTGATCCAGGTCTTTGGGAAAAGCTTGTGTATTTCAGAATTAACTATGATGTTATAGGTGAATTTTTTTCGTAGACGACCTCTGTCAGGGTAAGGTTGTGTCACTCCATATTCAGTTTTGATGGAAGTTATTGTCAGGAATGAAAGATAAATATTGCCAAATGTTTGCATCTCTTGAAATCATCATGAATTTTTCTTGTAGTTTGTTAATGCGCACAATTATATTTCTAAAAATTTTTGAGTGTTAAACCAACATTGCATTTCTGAGATTAATCCACTTTGTTAACAATGTAATATATTTTTATATATTGCTAAATTAGATTTCTAAAATCTTGCAAAGATCTTTGCATCTATGTGCATAAAGGATATTGTTCTGTAATTTTATTTTCTTGAAGTATTTTATTTTGGATTTGGTATGATAATGCTGCTGGTTTACAGAATCAGTTGGAATAAATTTTATCCTCTATGATTTTTCAGAAGAGTTGTTGTTGACCTCTTATTATTACTCTAACAATTTGATGAAATGCACCTGGGAAGTCATCTAGAGCTGCAGCTCTTATTACTGGAAGGATTTTAGCTAAGTATTCATTGCAGTAGAATAGGTCTGTGCTGGTTATCTGTTTCTTCTGGTGTGAGCATTTATGGTGTCTTGTTGTCTTATTCCAAGGGGTTTGTTCATTTCATCTAACTTGCCAAATATATTGATTTTTTTTCTTTTTTCTTCTTACCTTTTAATTCTGTAGAAAATAAAATGACATCACCTGTCTTTTTGCTGTTCCTGATAATATGCAGCTTCTCAAATGTGTTTCATAATCTAGTCTAAAATATCTGACTAGAACAATTTCCTAATCTAGTCAATAGCAGGTTTATCAATTGTATTGATCTTCTCAAATAATTAGCTTTAAGTTTTATTATTGTTTTCTGTTTTCAATTCATTTATTACACCATGATTTTATTTATTTTTTCTCTCTTCTTAATTTGGGTTTCATTTTTGTTCTTTTCTTATTTTCTTGAGAAATAATATAAAGTCATTGATTTCAGACATTAATTCTTTTTTGGTATAGCTATTTGTATTATAAGTGTCTCTTTAAGAACTAATTTGCTGTGTTCTACAATGTTTGCTATATTGTGATTTCATATTTACTTGAGATTAAATGTGCTACTTAGTTTCTAAATTCTTACAGAATTTCAGATAATACCCTGAACTTGATTTTCATCTTAATTATACTGAGGGAGTATATACCTTGTGTTTTAGTCCGTTTTTCATTGCTGAGACTAAAATATCTGACTAGAACAATTGTAGAAAAATTGTTTATTTAAGAGCTCATGGTTTCAGCAGTCTCAGTCCATATTAGTCTCACTCCATTTCTCCTCCGGGCTGAAGGTGAGACAGAACATCATGGCAGAAGAATGTGGCAGCTCACATGATGATCAGACAGCTGGAGAGATTCCACTCACCAGATACAAAATATATACCCTCAAGGCACGCCCCCAATGACTCAGCTCCTCCAGACATACCCTACCTTCCTCAGTTATACTCAGTTAATTCACCAATTGGGTTAAGGCTCTCATAACCCAATCATTCCTCCTCTAAACTTTCTTGCACTGTCTCACACATAAGTTTTGAGGGGACATCTTACATCCAAACCATAACATGTTTGACTTGAGTCCTTTCACATTTACTTAGATTTCTTGACAGTTCATATGGTCTGTCTTGATAAATGTAAAGCTCAAGTGTGCATATGGATTTGGCCATCTCTAATTATAATTCCATCAGCTTTTGTTTCCTATATTTTGAAGCAATCCTTTAAGACATTGAGGATTTCACCTTGGTCTTTATGCAGTATCCCTTGCTTTCCCTGAACTCCACTAATACCACCACCACCACCACCAACAACAACAACAACAACAACAACAATTATATATATATAATCTGCTTTATAAAATAGTAATTTAATGACAACGGCCAAACTAACGTTATCAGGGTATACTTTTTTCTCTTCTGCTTTATTTCTGTCTTTATGTTGTGTGTCTGTTCTACAAATTATGGAGCTGGGTCTTAGTTATTTAGCCAATCTGCTATGCTTTGCCTTTTTATTAGAATGTTTCATATGATTCGAAAATTTGTATGGTTGGATTGAAATATACTATCCTGCCACTTGTTTTCTTTTTTGTACCGATTTTTTGTTTAATTTTGATCAGCTGACTTTCCTCTTCCCCTGTCCTTTTGAACTATTGTCCCCCACTTATTTCCACATGTGATAAATCTGAACACATTACTCCCAGTTTTGACTTAAAGAATCAATTATCCTTTAAAGTTGTTAATCACTTAGTCTACCTATATAGTGACATTTCCTGTGGTGTTCATTCCTCTGTAGATTCACATTACCATTTGGTATGATTTTATTTCTGCCTCAAAGAATATAGCAGTGCCTTTGTGGTCGTGATGTATTCTTTCTCCCTTGCTATGATTGAAAAAAAAGTCTTTAGAATTCTAGGTTGACTATTTTTTTCAGTCGGTACTTGAAAGTTGTTGCTACACTGTCTAATGGCATGAATTGTTTTTGAAGACAAGGCTGCTGTATCCTTTTTTATTGTCCTTTTATATAAAAGTGCCTTTTCTCTTGAAGCTTTTAAGATATCCTGTTGATCATTGTGTACCTTGTGGAATTTTCTTGTGTGTGGATTTCATTGAGGTTCTTAGGTTTGTGTTTCATCAAATTCAGAACACTCTTGTCCATTATTTCCTCAAAACTTTATTTATCCTTTCTCTTACTCTTATTTGAAATATCTAATGACATGTAAAACAGGCCACTTCAAGCTCCCACAGCTCACTGGTGACTCATTCTTGTCTCTTTTCCTCTCTGTATTTTTTTTATTTTTGAACAGAGTGTGCGCTGTGGCTTGAAGTTCACTGATCCTTTCTTCTGCCATTTCTAACGAGCTATTAAATTCATCTGCTGTATTTTAAAACCTCTGGTCTTACAATTTTTATTTCTGTAAGTTTGATTTGAGTCATCCTTAAAATTACTCATGTCTCTCCTTAACAATCTTGCTCTACCTTGTTGAATATATGAAATATAGTTTTAATATTTCTAAAATGTCCTTATCTACTAATTGTATCTGTTGTGTCATTTCTGAGGAAGTTTTGGTGACATCAGTGCATTGTTTCTTGTGCATTTCTTCCCTTTAGCATACTGGCCATCTTTTTATTGAATAGATGGCAGATAATTTCTTTTTTACCTTCTTCTGTGCTAGATGGAGATTCCCTTGTAAACATTCTTGGATTTTGTTCTAAGGCTTATTGTCATTGGAAAGAGTTTGATCCTTTTGGGTCCTGCTTTAATTTTTGGATGCAGAACGAGAGCAATGTAGAGCCTATAGCTAAATTCTTTCCAGTCTTTTGGTAAAGCTCTTATGAATTATCTGGTTTTCTACTCCTGTGGGTGGGAACAGTAAAGATTTTCGGTCCTATTGAGCTCCTGCGATTTTCCCCTCCGTTTGAGTGGTTCTTTCATGGCTTTGAACAATTTCCTTAGATGTTTGTTCCTCTTTGTACTCAGCTGAGGACTTAAGGGCTACATTCTGTGGATTCCTAGGGTTCTCTGTGTGTAGTTCTTCTCTCTCTTGTACTGTGCATTACAAATTTTAGCCAACTTGGTCTTCCCAATTTTCTAGTGAAAGTCTCCTAATTTTATTTTAAAAGAGAATTAGAGATAGTCTCTTTCTTCATTCACTTGAGGTCAGCTGGTTTCACACATAAGCTATAAACTGGAATGTCAAAAAAGCCCTGGATCTCAGAAGTATGCCCATTATGAGATGGCATGATAAGTGCTGCCATACATAACATATTTGCAGTAATTTGGTCAAGATTGGGGCTTAGCTCTTATTTTTCTTGTTCTACCAGGCCTAAAGCAAATGTCGGACAAATACAGGAATCTACTGGCTGCTGCTACCTTATAGGCATTAATCACGATTAGATGCTCCAGTAGATTGCAATTGATTTTTTTTTTTAAGAGAGTGAGACAGGGAGGGGGTGAGAGAGAGAGAGAGAGAGAGAGAGAGAGAGAGAGAGAGAGAGAGAGAATTTTAATATTTATTTATTTTTAGTTATGGGCAGACACAACATCTTTGTTTGTATGTGGTGCTGAGGATCGAACCCGGGCCGCACACATGCCAGGCGAGCACGCTACCACTTGAGCCACATCCCCAGCCCAATTGCAATTGATTTTGCCACAACCCCTCTCAACAATGTAAACATTCTTTTCTCTATGCACAGTCTCATCAATTTCTGCATATCTCCCTGGTGCTGAATTTTTCAGTAAATTCTTTGGCTAATTTCAGGTCCAAACAGTAGACAATTTTCTAAGAAAGGTCCTGGTAGGAGTTACAGCTAAAACTTTTGACATTTGATGTTTTGATACAAACAAAATCAGCCATAGCAGAGACCACATTACTAATTCCTGTATGTTGTTACTCCACCACTGTCTGCACTGCAGCATGCCCACCCTAGATTAATGGCTGACTCCTAGACAACTTGACTATGTAGTTAACATTCACTAAACATTCAAGTAGCATACAACTATCATATTAGCTTTCTCCTTCAAAAATTAAAACCTTTTTTCCTTTGAATTTGTTTTAGATTCAGAGACAAGTTAAAATTATAATGAGAATTCCTGTATATCCCTTTATCCCTATACATTCTTTATTAAGCTCTCCTTTTTATTAATATCATGTACATCCATAGTACAATGATTAAGACAAATTGATATTGGTATATTAACATTAACTAATCTTCAAGTTTTATTCAGATTTAATATCTTTATTGAACAATTTTTTCTTTGAGTTTCATGAATTTTGGCATACTTCAGAATCGTTAAATGCATATTTAAATACTACCAAATGATTCATAATAATATAAAATCCCCTTACACATTTTCCTCAGAAATTTTCCTCCTTCATCTCCCATCTGGACTGAATTCTCTCTAGTTCTATACATCTCTGGCACCGTGGGATTATTACTCTTCTAATTTGTACCTGTTGTTTCCTGTATGCCCCATTATCCCTTTTCCTTACTTTTATATTTTATTTAGGTAGAACACATCTTAAATAATTTTAGAAGAGCGAGTATTGGATGTAAACTATGTGAGTTTTTCATATTTGCAACTTTGCTTTTAACTTTATAATAGAATTATAACTTAGCTGGGTATAGAAAACTGAGTTGAAATTATTTACGCAGAGATTGAAAATTATTCTCATAATATTCATTGTTGTAGTTGCTGATTCTAATGTCAGCCTGATTCTTATAAAGAGATCTAATTTTCTTTTTGCTGGAAGTATTTTGAAATTTTTCACTCTACAATTAGAAAGCTCATGACAAGTTGTCCAGTTCTGGTTCTTTGCATTAGTTGTGCTGGACACCTAATGGACTTTTCAATTTAAACACTTGTACCTTCTGGTTCTTGGAAATTTTTTTGTTAATTGCTATTTAATTATATAGTTCCACCATTATTATTTTCTGGGATTCCTCAGAGCACAACTATAGAATTCCTGCATGAATCTTCTCTACCTTTAAAATATTTTTTTCTCATAGTTTATAATTTCTCTTGTTATTTAACTTTCCTGATCACTATTTCTCCTTAACATCAATGGTATTTTGTTTCATCAGATAGTCTCTAAGTTCTCTTGTTTTCTACAATTCCTTTTCTTTTCACAGCATCATATTCTCCTTTTTTTGTGGTTATCACACCTTCTTAAATCTTTCTGTTTATACTAGTTAGAGCTTAAAACAAAATCTTGTTATTGAGTTATTGTTGCTTTCTCTGGTATTTCATTTTCATGTTGTAGACATTGAAGATGAAGTTATGTCTTTCATCAATTGTATTGATCATTAGTAGATTGTTTGTAATTAAGAATGAAATGAATGAACATTTGCTTGTACACAGGCACACTTCACTGTACACATCCATACATCAGTCACTACTCTGGTGCACACATCCTTCACTCCAAAATGGAGATGCCTTTGGTCTCTGCACTCAAGATCCATACCAGCTGTTCTATCTTCTACACCTAGTTATTTTCTATTTCTTTAAGTAAAATATTAGTTTTATTCTTATTATTGTTGTTTTTTTTCTTTTCCATATAATTAAATTTAACATGTGGTTGCTGTAGTTCTGTGTACAGAGGTGGGAAAAATGGGAATTCAGTTGTTATGTTTATTGATTTTCCATTAGACCTCTTAGTTTCAACTCCTTGCTCATTTCTGTCATCGGTCCTACTTTGCCCTTTCAAATCCCAAGTTTGTTTGGAGTTTTGCTGGACTTATGGACTCCCCACTTTTGCAGCATAACCTTCTGTATGGATCTATACACCAATCTTTTCTGTCTGCTTTATGAGTCAACAGCTATCTGTCTGCTTTCCTATATCAAGATATGTGTGGAGTTTTTTTTTTTTTTTAATCAATTCATATAATTGTTTCTTGTTTTGTTTTCACATATTATGGGTTTATTCCTCTATTTACCTAATATTATTCTAATTGAATCTTAGAGGGATAAAGGGAGAATTATTTACAGTTAATGAACCATCTAGATATAAAAGTTGTAAATTTATGTTTCAAAAAGATCATCCTTGTGGAGTGTATAAGTTTGCTATTGCTGCCATAACAAATCTTCACAAATTCAGCAGCTGGAGCAACACCTATTTCACACTTCTGCAGGTCAGAAGGCAAATGGGTTTAGCTGGGGGTCACAACCTGGAATCAAGAGCTGGAGGTCCTAACAAAGAATTGTTTCCAGGATCATTTAGGTTTTCCACTCATTTCATTTTTCTTGCTGGCTGTCATCTGAGGACTGCCCTGAGCTCTGCTCTTTCTTTCTTCTGTCCTTACTTGTGGCTCTGACAGTTCAGAAGCAGCAATGATGCATCAGATTCTTCTCACACTGCCTCATCTCTCTTGAGTCTCTGCCTTCCTCTTCTATTGATAAAAGTGTGTGCAATTACATTGATTCCACCTGTATTCTCCAAGATCACTGGTCTATTTTAAGAGCAGCTGCCTAGTAATCTTAATTTCATTTTGAATGTCACTTTACAGAAATTCTTAGATTATGTTTGACTAAATAATCAGGGAATAGGAGTCTTGAGAAGTAATCTTTAGAATATTTCCTATCACTGGCAGGACTACTAAAAGGAAATCATAGATGACTTCCAGATTTCTAGTTTTATTGACGTCCCCTAATTAGATTCTTCAGTATCTTTGATTACTTTTTTCTTCATTTTATACATACATCCTGCATATACAGTACAAATAAAACCCTTGCCAAACACAGAGTTGCTAATTCTTGATAGATTACTACCCCTGCATCCTTCCCTACTTCCCCCCCCATTAAACTAGGACAGGAGAGGTACAATAGAAGCCCAAGAGAACCAAGGAGCAAGCCATAAACTTTGAAATTAGTTGCCAACTCAGCAGCATTCTCTCATCTGACCCTTTCCTGAAGCACCTTAGCTTTGTGGAATTAAAGGTCATCTCCCAGCAGAAAGCATGTCCAGGAAAAAAAAAATCAGACTAAAGGAAAGACGACTGTGTAGGTATCACATTCAAAGACCCCCAGTGTCCCATAAGCCTGGCATCCCCAAAGCATACCTAACATCCTCTTTGGCTGTCCAAGAGCTATCTACCATCTTTTCATTCAGAAGTATTCTACTTCCATCTTCTTATTTATGTCCTCTGCCCTTATCTCTGTCTCCACTGCATATAATAACAGGGTGACTATCAAGTTTCCTACAGGAGTTGATGGGCTGGCAGAGTAGACAACAAAGAGGGTATGGGAGAACAAAAAAGGAAAAAGAAATAGAAACCAATGTTATATAAGTAGATATTATTGATATCCCTTCTTTTCCACATAGTTATATATTTTTCTAAAGAAAAAAAAAGACAAAAGAAACAAAATGGTATTTCTATATTACCTTCCAGTTTAAAATTGTGTCTTTGTGTTGGTGTAAATTAGCATTATGTCCATAGATGTTTGATAAATGCAATAAAACAACATTGTGTGGTTGGGTTTGAGAAGGGTTGAATAAACTGCTTTCTGTCAACCAAATATTGTATTTGGTAAACACTTGAACAAAGCTCTTGCTTTCTCTAACAATAGTGCTTTCGCTTTTCAGGGAGTCTCTCCAAGGAAGCTGCCCCCCATGCCATGGCACAGCCCTCTCTGTGGACATGAGATTGCTATCTGCTGGATGTTTTTAACAGGGCTAATTAAGTTCATTCACAAATCCCCATTATTAAAGATTTCACACTGAAATATCTCTAAACATGCAACAGGACACTATTATTGAAAAAGTCTTTGTTTCTAATCACAATACCAGGGTGATAATTAAAGACATTACAAAGTGCCCTCATGAGGGTAAGGATTAAGAACATCTTCACTATCTGCTAAAACACTGCAAGGGGACATTCTTGGGGAACAGGGCTTTATTAGCACAGATCCTAGAAATGTTTTTTTTTTTTTTTTGTAAAAGTCTAGGCTCTGCAAATTTCAGATACTGTATTCTGAAATTCATAAATGCCTTTCTCTTTAAGCATCTTTTGTTAGTAGTATTCAGAATACAAACACATATAGACTGTGTGATAGAGCCTGCCTTTTAACCCTCTGTTTATAATCGCCAACCAATTTCTTCAAACAAAAATTAACGCTTTAGATATCTGAGTCAATATTCCCCATATTATTATTTTTAAAAGTACTATGCATAGGCTATGCTAAAATACTTGTCCTGGGAGAGGAGTTGTTGAAACATTACTGGGCTATATTACATGAAAATATCACAAAGCCACTTCTGGAAAGAGTAAAGTGGGAAAATAGAATATATCTTAATTGGAATCTGTTATTATATTTTATATGCCTATGTGAAAGTCTTATTTTCCTCAGTTTTTAAATAGAGGAATTTTGTTTTGATACCTAAGAATTTTAGACCAGGCGTTTTCTCACGTTTTCTGTGAAGTCAATTTAAAATTGCATTAGCGGTGCATGTGGATTTAGTCAGGGGATCAAGATGTGAAATTTTCGACATATTTCTCTAAAGGTAGACTCTTCAAATGGTGACTGTGAAAGTAATTTATTCCAGCCAAACATACTTCCACATATTGTTAACAGTACTATGTGCTTCAACTCATTTAACAGCTTTTTAATTCAGGAGTTATTCAGATTAATAGAGCCATTTCTTCATCATTTTGCATTTAGTGATAAATGGTGCCAGAATTTATGATAAATTAAACTGCAAAGAACCATGTTAAAGTTATCTTAAGGGTTTCACATAAAAGGAATCAGCACCTATTTCGTTCAGAACAGCCACCTGAAAGTTCACGTGGCGAGAAGAGCGTCTTACGGGGTAAAAACTATGAGATCCATTTGAAAGTTAAGTTTTAATTATACTTTTCCCTCACCACTTCCCATTGGCAGTGGCCACCCAGCTGAGGAACTAGCAACACGGATGCTTTAAACTAGGGTTCTTTCTTGTTTTAATATTGGTTTAACAAGTGGAAGAACATTCAGGTTGAAGCTTTGATGAAAAATCCTTACATAACAAGCCACCAGATACAGGGGGCAACTTTTAAAAAGTTTGGTGGAGACAAGGCATCATGGGGCTATGGAAGAGATAAATTGGGCAGGGCCAAGTGGTGGGAGAGAGGAGAGGTGTAGTTGGACAGCCCTGCCAATTACTGCTCCTATTATCCTTTCTACCTCCTCACTAATGCACTGGCTTAGCAGCTATCTCAAAGGGAGATGAGGGGCTGGAATCACAGCCCTCTTCCTTTTGCTCCTTCCCATAGGCACATTTTATAAATGAGAAAAAAAAAAGGTGGGGGGGATCCTTGAATAAAGTATCAAAAAATGGTTTGCAGCCATTAACTCTACCGTTTTCCTGGTGTGTTCAAGTGTATAAACTCACTTAATTAGGATTTTTTTTTTTCCTGCTCATGTATGCTCCCAGGCAGGCAAGCTGGACTGGTTAGTCAAACAAGGCGAACTCTATCAGGACAGAGATCACAACAAAACTATGTAAATGAAAGGCTCTGTCCTTAAGGTTAAAAACCTTTAGGTCACTCTTGACAACTAATGAGAGACCAGGGAGAAACCTGCCCACCAACATATTCACTTGCATTGGAATATATGTTTAGGAGTCCAAAACAGTCATGAATAACACATCTGTGTCCATCAACAAAGGAGGAGGGAGGAGAGCAGTGTGCATTTCTCCACCAGCAAAAAGCATGTGCCATCACTTGTATTTGCATTTTCAGAAATTGGAATTTTCACATTGCTTCAGGATTGCCTCTATGATATCGATTTACTTTTCCATTATGGCACACATTTTATTGAGAATCTACTATGTGAGAAGACTTTGTTGTACAAAGGTGAAAGACATGGTCCCCTCCAGTGCAAGGGCTATTCTGATGTAAAATACATAGGCACTGAAACAAATTCTGCTCTCTCACCAGCCACCCAGAGGTACACATTGCAAGGTGGATTAGTGTTGAGTTAGCAAAAAGAACATTTGTGTGATTGCTAAAAGGAAAATCTAAGTACTTTTGAAAAGTAATCCCAAACTCATTAGCTCCCCTTCTCTCTCTCTTCAGCATTTGTTTGTTTGTTTGTTTGTTTTACTGTCAGAGATTGTGTATGGATTCATGTACTTCTCTGTGTCTGTTTATCTCTATTGCTGCTTATTATCTAGCTTTGGCAATGATTATTAAGGGCTGTACCTGTGCCAGGTAGTGTACTAAGCACTTTAATACACATCATCACATATAATAAAAGAAAAAAAAAAAAAAACGATGGATTGGGAATCTGGATGTTCTGATCATGCAACTAGAAATAAAATACTTCCCACTTTGGTTTCGAAATTTTCAAAATGAGGGGAGTTCACTGAAAGGCTTTTTCCAGCTATCACTATTGTAGACAGTTGTGATCACTAATGGCTCCTTGTATGTTCCAGAAGAACAGGGTAGTGCCTTTTCCTATTAGCTCTCTAACGTTCTTTGCTCTCTGTATCTTTGCTAAGAGAAAAGAAACTGAATAACAGACTCTTAGAAATTTGTTTTACTAGATGGATTAAATTTGGAAACTAAAAAGATACCATTTCTTCCCAATTGTAACAATTATGTAAAGACAATTTTCCAAGATAAGGGAACATTTCTGATTTCTTGATAATTTCCCAAAGGTATTTCTTTAGACATTAATTTTTAATAGATGAAATGTTTGGCCTTTAATAGTTTGATTTTAAACCCCTGAAACCATTCATACCATTTTTTTATTTTCCCCTGAAATAAAAATGGCAATTTTAGGAAACTCGATATACATTACTTAACCTGAAAAATAGAGCACTGAGGCTTTCCTAGTCATTAAATTGCCCATTGCACTGTCCTGGCCACTTCCACCTTCTTGCTGTGTATGTTGCTTGTTATTTTTTTTCCTGGGCTGTTTATTCCGCAAAGGGCAATTGCAAAAGAGTTTGAAGCACTTTTTAGCGCTAGGCTATTCTCTCGCTCAAGTTCATGCCCCTTGGTTCTCATATTTAACAGAAGCTCACATAGCCTGCAGCATCTGTCCTTTTGGTTCCCTTCAGGATTGTGTACATTTCTTTGTCATATCGTCATTTCTCAAACCACAGAGTTTCTTTAAATAGCAGCCCTGTCCCAGTAGAATTATGGGGAATCATAATGCTATAATTTGAAGAATATTCTGCTCCAAAGGTTTTTTTTTCCTAATTGATTTGAATATTTAAGACAAATTTTATTGTGTTTCTCTGTTCAAAAAAAAAAAAAAAGGTATATCGAGTTTCTGCAATGAAATAAGAAAGGGAATAGTAATTACTTTGATTCCTATTTGTGTAGAAGGATCCATTGCATTGCTTAGGAAATAATTACTATCACCCCCCCCCCCGCCAAAAAAAAAAAAAACAAAGCAAATTCGACCACCTCACAAAATGTAAAAAAATAAATAAATAAATAAATAAGAACTGAAAAAATCAGCCATTTTTAAACAAAGTAGCAATTGCATATATTTTAAGTAGCATTATATTGACACCTTCCTAATACATAAATACATCTTCCATAAACCAACCAATCAACCAACCAGTTTACACCATCATTGACAGCAAAGATAGGAATTTAAAAAGCATCATTTCATCTGTTCCTAGGTTTAGAAAAGCTATCTATAAAGATAATAATTCTTCTTTTACAAAAGTAGCTTTATTAATATTAGATACTATCATTTCACTTAAGGACAAATTGTATATTATAAAGAACAGTTAACTATTATCAACTTCGTTTTTTTATATGCCCATGACAAAACATATCTATAGAGATTAAATAGCATTTCACTTTTTGTCTGGAGGCTGTGATGAAGTATAATCAGATCTGAGGCATGCGACTTTTGTATGTTGAGGCTTTTTTGTAAGCACATTTGTAAATGGAGAATTCTTTTGAGATTCTTCTTGTTCAGTCTCTGTGTTTTTTGTTCTTTCCTTCACAATGAATTGCAAAATGCCATTTAACTTCAAGGTTTCTAATCTTGCTGCTGCACAGCTCCCCACCTTTTTATTGACTGCCTTTCCTTGGTTTTTTGTTTCACCAGCAAGATTCTCACCTTGCTGCACATTCTTTCAACTTGGCCATCAATATATAAAGCAGAGAAATCTTTCTAAGCCCTGACGCTGGCAGCAGCCTTCCACTTATCACTTCTTTCCATCCTCAGAGGGAAGCTCTATCTGAGATGTCTGAAGTGGCTGTTGATGGTGTCTTTACTGTTGCTACATGGCATCCTTTTTTGAATACCATCATCTAAAGCTTCCTGAAGCTCAGCAAAGCATTGTCAGCTTGGGTCGGGCAATGTTTATGCTTCTTTGCTTCAGTATCTCTATTTCCTTCCCAACTTCTGTGCTCTATTTTTCTGTTCCTTTTTAATTTGTGACAATGAAGTTGCTAGTAATATATTTTATAGAAGGCATACAGAGGTGTTTGAATAAACCTGAATGTGTTTTGCTTTGGGTTGTACATTCTAATTTATGTAAATTACTGTTGATTTTTGCCACTATCATCATTAGTTATATACGAATATTTAATTCAGAATTTATATTTTTTCAATATGTATTTATATCTATTTTGTGTCAAAACACACAAACATGTTTCCCCAAAATAAATTTAAAATGTGTATGGATTTATATATGGGTGTATATGTATATTTCTTCTCTTATAGGAAGAATGTAATTTTACTCAAAATTAATTAACCATCTTTACTAAATATCAAGAAAGTATATTAGAAAATAGGGTTTAAATATATAGAGAGAGTGTATGTGTGAAATATATTAAAATATATATGAAAAAATATCTACACAAATAAACTCACATATATAACGTGAAATATATATATGTACTTATATAAAAATATACATAATATATAAATGTGAAAAAAAATTCATTCAGGTTCTTCCTTTCTCTAGTGGGAATTCTCAGTTTTACTTATTCAGTTATGTATTTCAACACATTTGTAAAACTTCTGCAAATTATTGACTTATTTTCATAAACCCAAACAGAACCAGAATTGAACTTGCAGTATCACCCTAAACATTCATAAAATACAGCTGCATTATTTTCCTTTTAGCCATGTTTTGGCCACATCATTTAAATAACCATGAAGTGAATAAATTTTCTCCTTTCACAACTTTTATCCCATGGAAGCATTTCATAAGGAGACATCAAGTTACTAAAGCTAGAAAAGAAAGCTCTACAGGGAAAAAGAAAATGCATTGAGATTTGGAAAGTTTATTTTCAAAATGTATTTTCATATGCATTAAAATATTGATAATAAGGGGGCTTTTGTTGTTGTTCTAATGAGGTTTTTTTTGTTCATTTTATATGCTAAACCAACAATCCTTGAACTATGTATTAAAATTTTCAGGTTGACTAATAACTACATTAATGCTGAAAATACTCTGACCTTTCAAAAATAATCTTACAAAAGAACCGTGGTATCAGATCCAAGTAAGAGGGATAAAAAGTTTTTGTGTAGCTCATGATGATATAATATAAAACAATTAGTAAGTACTTCACTTTTCCACATTGTTTGCTTTAGAAGTTTGGGTACAGGAAAAAAGAGACAAATGTAAATGTAATAATATGCCAATAAACAGTTAGAATTTTAAGTTAGAATTATTTAAATATATTGAAATATAAAAGAATAATATAATAATTTAAGAAGATACTTTACTTTCACCCACTCTATTTATTCATAAGAATACCCTTAACTATACAGGAGAAGATTAATTTAAAAATTCATTCAGTTCATGTTCATGGAGTTGACAGAACTGTAATATGTATAACACAAGCTTTTTCTATGTTACTATAAACTAGTTAGAGAGAACAAAATTTAATTTGATGAGGGACTCAAGGTTCATAAATCTTAACGGTGAATCATAGCCATTTAACGTAAGAAAGGGATTTGATCTTTTTAATGATTCATGCATTGAAACATTTTGAATGAACAACAGAATTCAGTGAGCTAACATTTTTCACCCTTATCTTGTAGCAAGATACAGTAAATTCAAAGGCCGTTTATGTGTAGTTCAGCTTTGCATGTTGCTGGACATTTTTTTTTTCTTAACCTACTCTCAAAATTGTACACAAGTGCCAGATAATATAAAGCATAATCCAAGTAAGCGTGTGTGTGTGTGTGTGTGTGTGTGTGTGTGTGTGTGTTTATTTTCCTCCTTCCATCTTACATCTCTAGTTAACATTGTGGGTATAGACAAAACAAATTTGATTGACGATTTCTTCCAAATATTGGATAAATACCACCAGGAAAACTTTGAGTGCTGTGAATAGTTAAGCAACAAAAAGATGCAGTTTGGAAACAGTTTATAAGAGGATCATGGAAAGGCCTGAGTAATCACACATAATATCCTTTGCATGGGAGAAAGAGGGAAGACAGAAGCCGAAGATATGCTCTTTTACCATGGACACTTGTCCTCTGAGCACTGGAAGACCTTGAATTAAGCTCCATTCCTCCTGATGATGGGAGAACTTCCCCCACCAGGAGAGTTCCCTGGCTTCCACAAATAATTTTAATGATTCTGCTTCCAAGCAGACTCCTGAGGAGAAGCACTGGAAATTAACATATGGCATGATAGTGTCATAAGGAAACGTTGCCAATAGTGGCTCATGAAGAGTTATCTGTAAATAAATACATGCACCTCTACCAAGAACACTTTTAAATAATGAGACCAATTTGAGATTATGTGCTCTATAATAAACAATTTCAGTTTCAGGAGAGAAAATTATTCACAATATTTCATCCCTTTTATGGAAAGTGAATGGCAGAAAACAGGTTGTTAGCAGACCATGGGCCAAATATTGTACTTACAAAAAACTGTGTAATTATTTATTTATATTAGCTTGTGTTTTATTGTAGCAAGAACACTTAACATGAGATCCACCCTCTTGCGATTTTAAGTGCATTACTTGGTACTGAAAACTATAGACACAAAGCTGTGCAATTGTTCTCTGGAACACATTCGTCATAAGTAGCTGAAAATTTAAACTCATTGAACAGCAACTTCCCATTTCCCTTTCTCTTCAGCCCCTGGCAATCACCATTCAACTCTCCCATCCATGACTTGACAATTTTAGATACTTCTTATATGTGGAATCATCAAGCTGTATTTGTGCTTCTGTAACTGGCATTTTTCACTTAGCACGTCCACATGATTTTTGCCTATTGTTACATATGGCAGGATTTCCTCCCTTTTCAAGACTGAATAATATTCCATTGCATGTATGTAGCTCATTTTCTAGTCTATTCAGCCATTGATAAACAGTTTTTTTTTTTCCCATACTTTGGGTCTTTTTTACAATACTGCAATGAAGATAGGAACATGGATTTCTCATAAGCTAGATATGTATAGATATGTATCCAGAAGGGGGTTAGAAAGAAGTAGGATTGTAGAATCACATGGTAGTTCCGTTTTTAATTTTTAAAGGGAACATACTGTTTTCTAGCACAACTACTACTTTTATAGCCCTACTAGTAAATAGGTATACAGAGAAAGCACAAGGAGTCTGATTCCTCTCCACCCTTCCCAATTCTTTTTACCCATATATATATATATATTTTAATAACGGCCATCAAAACAGGTCTAAGACAACATATTATTGTGGTTTTAAATTTTCATTTACATGGATAATGATATTTAGCATCATTCCATAAACCTGTTGGTCATCTACTAGTCTTCTTTGGATAAATGTCTATTTGATTACTTTGACTACAATTTTTTTTTTTTTTTTTTTTTTGCAGTGTTGCTGTTCAAACCTGGAGCCCAAATGAGTGCTAAAAAAGCACTCTAATACTAAGCTATACAACAGCCCCTCGTTTTAAATTATTATTATTATTACTATTATTATTATTATTATCATCATCATCATTATTGCTATTGAATCAGATGAGTTCCTCTTAGAATACTAACATCTTATCATATATATGGTTTATAAATATTTTCTTTCATTCTGTAATTTGCCTTTGTTTGTGTTTTTTTCTTTGTTGTGCAGAAGCTTTGTAATTTGGTATACTCCCAATTGTCTGTTTTGCTTTATTTGCCTCTACTTTGCTGGTAAATATTGCTGGTAATATCCAAGGCATAATTGCTATGACTACTGTCAAAAAAGATTTTCCCTCATGTTTTCTTCTAGGAGTTCTACAGCATCAGGTCTTGCTTTCACTTCTTGATCCATTTGTGGCCGAGTTTTGTATGTGATGAACCATAAAGGTCCAATTCCATTCTTTTGGATGTAAAAGTCTGATTTTTGTAACACTGTTGGTTGAAGAGACTATCCCATTGTGTTTTTGAAGATGGGTTGATGGTATTTGTGTGGGTATATTTCTGGGGTCTCTGTTCTGCTGGTGGACATGTTTGTGTTTATGCAAGTACCATAATGGTTTTATCACTGTCGTTTTCTAGTGTACTTTAAAATCAGAGAGAATGATGCCTTCAGTTTTGCTCTTTTTCTCAAGGTTGTTTTGGTTATTTGTGGTCTTCTGTGGTTCCATATGAATATTAGAATTATTTTTCCTATTTCTTTGAAAATATCTTTGGAATTGATGGAGACTGCATTGAATATGTAGACTGCTTTGGATAGTATGACCATTTTAATAATATTAAATCTATGAATGCAGAATGTCTTTCCATTTTTGTGTGTCTTTTGTAATTTTTTTTTCACCACTGTTTTGTACTTTTCAGTGTACAAGTCTTTTGTCTTCTTGGTTAGGTTTATTCTTCATTGTTTTATTCTTTATGGATGCTGTGGAAAATTGGGATTTTTCTTATTTTTCTTTTCATGTACTTCATTTTCTAGTGTATAGAAACACAATCGATTTTTGGATGTTGATTTTGTACCCCAAAACTTTACTATATTTGTTTTAATACTAATATTTTCTTGGTATGGAGACTTCAGGTTTTTCTATATATGAAATTATGCAATTTGAAGATAGAAATAAACTTTATTGTGTTACTGTTTTAATTCCATTTACCAAGCAATTTGCTGGTCACAATTTTCATGGTAGAAATGAGATGATTTTGATAAGTAATCATATGTGCAGGATGTTTTGAAGGGGTTACCTAATGTACAAGTATATTTAAATTAAGGTTTTTATATGATACCTTTGAATATTGGTAAAGAGATACCTTTATCTAGTTTATTAAACTCCTGTTTTCTTTAAATGCAAGATTACAGTGTCAATGATTTACTTACATGGACATTGTTCCTGTTTTTCTCTTAACACAATTATATTAAATTTTAATGACATCAATTGCAATATCTAACTGGTATCTGGAAACTTGTAGAGAGCCCAAAGGTTTTATACAAATTTATATGTATAAAGCTCTCACTGATATACTTTGCCAGTAGATATTTTACCTTGAGTAGTCGCTCTGTAAATCCCTTCCCACAAAAGATTAAAAACATCCTCCTATTACATCTAGAGATTTCTTTTTGTTATTCAAAGCCATGAATAAATTTAGGAAAAATGTATATGATTTTAATGCCTTAAACCAGAAAGCTTCCTTGATTTCTATTAAAAAATGGAATATTTAATGTTTTCCTTCTTCTGTGGTACTTTTTTTGATATTGTAGCAAAGAACAAAAAAGAATCCTGAGAACATATAAAACAAAAAACTGTGTTTGAAGTATTATAATAAAACAACCTTCTTCCTTTAATGCTAAGTCCCTTTTTAATGAAGATCCTCTGGCAGCTCTTGAATGTATAACTAGTTTATATCATGGGATGAAGCTGTCTGTTCTGATGATTGACATGAGCCCACATTACAATGTGATTCTGAAAATTAGTCCATAGAGGTCCTTTTCAGGTACTTCTCAGACTGAGAGCTGCCCTCCAACTACAGTAGAGCCTTTTTAACCCCACTCATTGGTATTCTAATCTGGAAGTGCTGTCCTGCCTTTTAAATAACTTAGGCATTCAGGCTCATACCCCCCTTGACACATTACTTAGCCAAAGGATTCAAATGAGATTCAAGAAACATGCAGTACAGCACAAAGGGATTGGAATATGCACAATTAATAATCACACAGTTAATTCATTTTTAATGCAAGGAGGATTTCAGAAATTTCACATTCAGATTTGTAACAACACAGTAGCTGTCTACCCTGATTACATTTTCAAATTTTCAAAAATATAAGCAATATTCTTAAGTCATTATTTTTATTTTAAATAGACTATCCTAAAGGCATAGCTTTAAGTACCACTAAGGTTTTGACCCAAACTAATGAAATTTGAAGATAGGACTCCCTTCAAACCAGATATTGTACAAATAAATAGACACATTAAGTGTTTTTTTGCAATATTGGGAGGTATATCTCTGAAATGGAAAGATTTCAGTGGGATTTTGATTATCTTGGGTCAAAACCAGCCAACTACATGACATGGAACTATGACTTGTGTCTCACATTGTTTCCTTTTAAATAAATATTTGTATATCCAATGTCAAAAGTCATATTTCCCACATTTGAGAAGAGTGTATGTAGCTCATTGCAATAAGAATATTGGTAGAATTCCAATGTCCTAAGATTTTAGAACTATGCCTGGGAAGACAACTAATCATCAAATCAGAGTGGTTGCTAGATCCTTTCTACATATGGATAACAAGTTAATTCATTCATCCACCATTTATTGATTACCTGTCTTCTATATGATGGATCCTGGAGATGAAAACAATGAGCAAGGAATAAAAAGTTCTAGGTCATATAATATATGGTCTAGTACACAATGGATTAAGATAAACTTGAGGAATTATATATTGTATGCAGAAAAATAAAGTTTGTTAAGGGGATGGGATGATGAAGTGGGGTGGGAAAGAAAGGGGATACTGTATGAGTGAGAGACCTGAATGTGCCATTGGGAAATATGAAATGGGCCATATTAGGCAGAGAAAAGGGCAAGAACAAAGCCCTTATGAGGGCATAACCTTTTTAGACCTGAAGAAGCCTAATATGGATGGAGCCAGTGTGAATGAACAGAAGAAATGCCTCATAATCAATGAGCTCCTCATTTTTGGACATAAGTAAAGACTTGAGTAGCCTAACACAATGCATAATTTATTTTGGTTCACTGTGCTTGTCCTTATAGAAATGGAGTGGGAATAAAGCCAAAGACAACATATAGGAAAGGTAGTAAAGGTAGGAGTTTGTAGGGCATGAGCGTAAACTGGTGATGACTCTCTTTCAAAACACATTTGATCGCTTAACTGCAACCACTGCCTGAGATAATTACTATGAGGTTTGCAGCTTCAACCATTATCATACTTTTTAAAATCATTTATGCCTTGTTACAATGACTTGCAATCATACAAATGAAAATCTCCCAGAGAACTTGAATTGTGCAATTGAGCAGGTTATCATAGGATATCTGTACCTGCACTTTCCAAATATTCAATACCTCTGCCTTACCTTTTTCATTCCTAAGGTCCACATTCTTAAACCCAAAGTAAAAGAAGGAAAGTCCGTACAATTGATCTTTCACAGGCTGTCTCTGAAACTTTAAAGATGGCTGGCATATCCCTGTTATGTGGAACAATGAACTTCTGCTTTGTTGGAGTACACACAATGTCTTCAAACTCTGATTTGGAAAGTAGCTGCAAACTGCAAGCTGATCCTTCTAATGATTTTACAATCTATTTCTAACACAGTGCAGGCAGCCTTTTTGGTAACTTGCCCAAGAATCTCCTGGGTTAACTCAATGATGGCTGTTTTTAGGAAGAAAAATGATAGCATACTTTTTACATGTGTTCTGTTTTCCATTTTTCTCCCCTCCTTTCCTTTAGCTTTTCCTGTTTATTTTATTTTACATTATTAGAAATTATTGATTGTTATATGATCTTAAACTCGTCCCCTAATGCCAGCTTTCAAGCACAATTAGCTCTCAATCTCCACAACACAGTGAAAGATAAACTAGTTTTATTTTATCTCTTAGTTTTACTAAGTGTCCTGAAAAGTGAAATCTTTCATTCATAGGTAATTGCTCCGATGAGTTTCCTTGGTGTGTGTGTGTGTGTGTGTGTGTGTGTGTGTGTGTGTGCGCGCGCGCACTTGCGCGCATGTTCGCCTGCACCACAGATGCTTATAATTTATTTGAGTAATTTCTGGGAGAGGTTTTAAGAACAAATGATTCTAATCCATAGTTGACACGTTTTGTTCCCAATCCATTATATTATTTACGAATTTGATATTATTCTCCTATCAAAGGCAACATTAGATTTACCTAATGCTCAGTTGAGTGACCAACCATGTTGTTGCCTGTGAGACAGTGGAGAAAGAAGGCCAGTCCTCCCTTAATATATTATCCCTTGTAGCACTGTGCACAACCCATGTACTAGACTGTTGTGTAGAGCTCAAATTTGGCCACGATTATGAATGTTTAGAAAACAAAGATGAGAGAATTTTAAATCCACAATATCATTGCCTTTAGTAAACCTGGATCTTAGAAGTAAGATCAAGACAAAAATTTGTAACAAGAAATACAAAAAACATTGTACATTAGCTATATCTTTTAGAAGATTAACCCGATTAAAAAGTCATTGATATTAGTGAATTATAAGGGGATAAAATAAATTAAAATCCCTTTAGCAGAAACTTTCCCCTTTCAGGCTGTGTCAGATCTAATGTCAAAAGACCCAATTTTGTTTTCATTAATTTGTGTTCATTGGCATTTCCATTTTTAAATATTCACCATTTGTTTTGTTTGAAAAACAAAACAAAAAGTCTTGCCTAATCACCTGGGTGGTTCTTTTGGAAAAGAAACAGGAATGTGACTCCAATATCAAGAAGCTAAGTCGAATGATGTCTTATTTATTTTAATGGTGTCTTTTGGAAGGTACTGGCCATGGGCCTCAAAAGTAAGGGAGTGAACAATAATTTGCATTGCCTCCCCATGGAAGCTACCATGCTCCTCTCCTCATTCTCCCCCAAAATCAACTTCAGCGGGGAAGTCAGAGTTGACCACAAAGTGTTTTCTTCGTGTGGCTCTGCCTGTCCATACCTCCAGTGTGCTTCCTAAGGGTAGATCATAAAGGTCAGGTTAACAGCGTCTAGGAGCATCTTCCTATGAACCTCCAAATAAAGACATGGAGGCCACCGGGAGGCTCAGAATCCTTTATGGTAGCAATTTGTCCTCTCTCATTATGGCATTTTTTTTTTTTTTAAATAGTTGAGACGACTGAAATGGGAAAGGGGAAGGAAGAAAATTATTTGAATTCTTCCAATTTTTCCATTGGAGGGAACTGTTAACTTGAAAAACAAGTGATTGTGTTGGTTGTTTATACTTAGGTTAGGTAAGTAAAACTTTGAAAGGGTAGCCTTTCTAATTATCACAGCACATTTAATAATTGCAGAGGTTCACAAATTATAATTTAGTCCATATACAGATCTCTCTCTGGAGGAGAATTGCACAATGGGATAGAAAAGATTGGTCACTGTCTCATTCTGTTTGTGAGAGGCACTTAGTGTGGTGCAATGGTAAGACTATCACATTTTATAAGAAAACAGATTTCTTAACTACAGGATATGATTTTGCTAGTCATTTTTATTGTTATATCTGTTGTTTCTAGCTACTTGTCTGAATCTCTATATTTGCTGAAGAAAAGAGGATTTGGGGAGAGTTCACAGATGTTTATTTTCTATTCTTCTTCAGCTTTCTATTGTCATTTTCTTCAAAGACTTCAAGGTGCTTTTCCAAAAACTATGGCAAAAATAATGAACATCACTCACAGAAATTCAAAGGAAAGAGAACAGAAATGTAAGCATAACAGCAGAAAGATATTCGCCAATGGGCCTGACTCAAGAAATAATCTTTTCTCTGAATCGATCTGCTCACTCTTCTTCTCTTAAGATTTCAAAATTGGTTAATTTAGCCCACATATTTCAAATCTTAAGTATCATATGGATATATGTCATTGCTAATTAACCTTGAATGACAGCATCTGTCAGGACTTGTTCTAGGTAGATAGGATAAGAGGCTGATTGGTCATTGACCAGGAGGTCTTAGCAGTACCCTGAACAACAAGCACTCCACTGAGCAACTCTCTTCACAGTTAAGCTTAAGGTTGAAAGCAGTATGGCCAGAAGACTCCCACTATCTGAGAGAGACATCAAGTTAATTCAGACTCCACTGCTGCCTTAATTAAAATACATTAAGTACTTCACATGCATTTGAAAAAGACTAGCATTTACGTAAAAAAATAATATTCTATAAACAATTTAAAAATCATGATCAAATCTTCCTCCTGTGCTAATATGATTTTACAATCACATAGACTAAAATAAACTGTTTTAACAATGTTTTTCCATCAAATTTGTGTCTCATGTCCTTTTCATGGTTCTTTGTGCTTGCCTAAGTTTTGAGAACTATTGTATTTGACTATTCAGGTTGTATTCAATTATTTGATCTATTTTTAGATGATTGTGAATGTAAATGGCACATAAAGGGGTATTATCTCTAGATTATCAGATTTCTTTCCTTAGCCCAATAGCATGTAGTGCCTGTTGCTCACATTTAAAAATCACCTTTATTTGATGGTACTCTTGGGTACAATTATCATCCTCCCATTTTGGAAAGCCTTTTCCCCATAAATACATTTTAAAACACAAAATGAGGTGATTTGGCCCATTTTGCTATGTATATAATTTAACCTTCAAAGGATTATGGTCTATGGAGCTAATAGGTTAATAGGAAGGTTTTAAAAAGACATTTTTTCATCTGATGGGATATAATCGTTCCTAAGGAGCTGTTATGGTCCATTGTATAAATCCTTCAAATTCATGGACTATTGGCCCAAAACAGCAATGTATCCTGTAGAGCGTTGAAAATCTGTCATGTTAATATAGCTGCTGCATATGCAGAGTATGAAGTTTATTCTCCCATCCATACCTTGAGGGATTTGTACGTAATTCTCATATTTATAGGTCTGATTCTTGTATTTCATATGGAATGGTTTTTCAGGTCCTTCACATGCTAAGTAAAAAAAAAAATCAAAATTTGTACTGAAACCAATGATAATAACATAAGCCTGTAAAATACTGCCATGTCTAACAAAAACATTTGCTTGTTCAGAATTCCCAGAGGAATCACAACACTTCACGTTTGTAAAGCAACAAAGAGCTTTTTTTTTTTTAAGTTGTTGGTTTACAAATCAGCACCTGACATCATTCAGTTGTATTCAGTTAAATGCCAAGGTACAGTCCCTTCAAAACTCCTTTCATTGATGTTAGCAAGAATGGTTTTCCTGTGAACACATATGTATATTTCTAATTTTAAAGATTGATGGAAATTTTTGGAAAGCATAAGAGGCTCTATGACACATTATTCAATTCCCCTTAATCTTATATTCTTTTCTCTCCACATAGCTATCAAAGCCAAAGTTACTGGTAGTGGCAGCTTATTGGACACTCAGTTACAAATCTGCAATGTCAAAGAACTCTTGATCCTAATCCATGTCTGTCTGTAGGTGCACAGATATAGAAGTGACTTACAGACTGGTGCCAAAGCAGGGAATAATCATGTCTATCAGGCTTCTCTATCCTGCAACATTTGTTCCAACAGTTGGAGGGCTAGTAATGATTAAAAGGGCATTTATACCTTGTGTTAATCTAACTATAAAGAAACAAAGGGGATGAAATAATGTCTTCCCTGATTATTAATACTGTTGACCCATTTTATGGACATATATTATCATCCTGAGATTCGATGTTAGTCCAACAGTTTTTATTTTTATTTTAATTTATGCCATGGCAAGGGCTTGGAAAGAATTAGTTCCTTCATTTTCCTCTTTACTATCCTTTATAGACTGTGCTGCTGCCAAAGTGACCCTCAAGAGATCCAGATAGAGCTCAACAGAGCCACCTTCTCCCTACCATTCAGGATGCTCCTTTGTTGTATTATTTGTGAATTGTTGAGTCGAAGACAATGGTAGGCCAAGAGGGTGCTATGTAGATGCTGAAATCCTCACTCAGGTTCAAAGAGCTGAGCTTGGCTGGTGAGTGATCTTGATGGTTTCAAACCATTTTCTCTACACAGGAGACAGATTCAGCAGGGAGTTAGATTGCACGTTTTTATCCTGATGTTTATATTTGCTCTTGTATCCTGTAGCCTTTCCTTGCTGAAGTTTGTTACTGGACCCCCACATTCACTCTGCCCAGCTTGATATGGAAAACTCATCTTCTACTGCTTCTGCCCAGTTATGAATCACTCTATATAATGCCACATTGAATCCAGTCCAGTTCCTTGTTGTCAACTTCCATTAAAAAGTCATTATAAAGTTGTACCACCCTTGCTTTTCTAGGTAAGCCTGTTTGAATTAGATTGTCTATAACTTCTAACCAAAGGACTCTAGCAAATTTATTGAGCTACTTTGGAATAATCACACCATTTTTTTCTTCAGAAAAATAAAGTGTAAATAATACTTATGTTTATGAATATGACAATGCACATTTAAATTACTCTTATATCAGTAGAATGGGTTCAATAACATTTGCTTTTAAAAAATATAGCTGCAAAATATAGTTAAGCAAGAATCATTCTTGAATTTTCTTATTAGTTCATAAGAAGAATGCTTTTTAAAAAAGTTTTTGTACACATTGATGATACTCAATGGTTTTATTGATGCAGTATAGCCAACATGTTTTTTTACAGGGAGGTTACCAGGGATTGAGCTCAGGGGCACTTGGCCACTGAGCCACAACCAAAGTACTATTTTGTATTTTATTTAGAGCCAGAGTCTCCCTGAATTGCTTAGCACCTTGCTTTTGCTAAGGCTGGCTTTGAACTTTCGATCCTCCTGTACCAACCTCCTCAGCCATTGGGATTATAGAAGTGCACCACTGTGGCTGACTGCCAACGTGATTTTTTGAAGAAAATTATCTTTCAAGTTGAGAATACTGAAAGAATGATTCTGACCCATTTAGGTCACTTTCACAGGTTATTTAACTTCTCTCAATTACTTCAGAATATGATTCATTGATCTCATGAGAGTGTAGAATTCTATTTATTTATTTATTACACTGATTTAATAGAGATGAAGAGTTGTCTGAAAAAAATACTTTGTTATAATCTAGAGATAGAATTACAGAAATCAGGGCTGGGATTGTGATTCAGTGGTAGAGCGCTCGCTTAGCACGGGTGGGACCTGGGTTCGATTCTCAGCACCACATAAAAATAAAGGCATTGTGCTCTCTCTCTCTCTCTCTCTCTCTCTCTCTCTGTCTCTCTCTCTCTCCTTAAAAAAAGAAAAAAAAGAATTACAGAAATCATTCAGAGACACTGTAGTCTATAAGCATTCTGAGTCATCCCCAGTACTAGGGTTGAATGACAATGTGTTCTACATATGTCTTAAGAATTTAAAAGTAACAACTCAACTAATAGAAAGGAAACTTGTAACTTTTAAGTGAGCAGTGGAAAGGGGAGAAAGAGAAACCAAACAAGCTTTCTTCTTCTTTCTTTCAAAAAAAGGCATGAAAGGAGCATACTGAAAGTATATGGTCCAAATATTTTAACAGTCATAATAAAATATAAATGGATTTAAACAGTATAATCAAAAACTGAAACTCTCAAATTAGATTTAAAAATTCAATCCAATAATATTACTGGAAAGTAAATGATAAATCAGCAGTGCAATATTCAAAAGAAGGACCAATAGGCAAGAGTAATACCTGCAAAGCTATCACATTAAGAAAGCTTAAGAATAACTTTCCTTGGGCTGGGGATGTGGCTCAAGCGGTAGTGCGCTCGCCTGGCATGCATGCAGCCCGGGTTGGAGCCATACAAACAAATGTTGTGTCTGCCGAAAAACTAAAAAATAAATATTTAAAAAATCTCTCTCTCTCTCTCTTAAAAAAAAAAAAAGAATAACTTTCCAAAAACAAAACAAAAAAAAGTACCAGTTTTCTAAGAAGAGGAGAAATCAAGAATTTATATACAACTAAGGATTTAGTCTAGAAAAAAATAAAAGAAAATGGACAGAATTACAAAGAGAAATTCAACAAATTTAAATAATAAATGGAGATATTAAACAAAATTATCAAGACTGTGAGTAGTTTATGTCTTAGATAAAAATCAATAGCCATGTGTATATATATATATATATCAATATTCACATCTCCATCTGCATCTCTAACTCACTTATTTTTTCAAACATTCCATAGAAATTAAATGTTCAATTCAAGTATATGAATACTTGTCAAAAAAATGAACAACTGTTAGGTCATTGAAATATTGTGATAATTTTTAGAGAACCCACACATATAGACATTTTCTAACCTCAATGAAGTTAAGGTTTTAAAAATTTAAAGGTAGAGATATCTGCCTGAGCCCAGTCTCTGGCACTGCCCCTTCCAGCCAACAGACTACTGCAGGAGGACAGACCCAGTGTCCCAGTTTTGCCCACACTGATTTGTGTGGGACCCAGGTGAGGGTAAGTCCTAGTTCACCCCCCCACCCCCCCACATACCTGGGAGCCTAAGTCTAACCCATTTCCATCTTAGGACACTACAGTCATGTCATAACCCTCCCCATGCAGTAGCCCCTATATTTTTTAACAACAGATAGGACCTACAAGCAGCTGCATCTCAGAACAGGCATCCCAAAGAGAGTGTGAGGCCTATCCTTTCAGCCCTATCTCTGTAAGACATTGCATCCATCTTGGGGTACTTCAACTATTATCTCGAGTTACCATGGCTATTGCTGCCACCACCTTTGGTTGCAGAAGCATACATTGAGAAACACCAGCAGGGTCTGGAAGCCCAGCAACAAGGTAAAGTACAGAAAATCTGCATGGATATTATAAGAATATAGAGTAGAAACTGTAATATCACAGATTCACACTGCAAGAAAGGAAGACACATAGACAACATGAAAAAACAAGGAAGGAGAGTGCCCAAAACAAACCAGGATAGTATAATAACAGAAGCCATGGACAGCGAAGTTGATGAAATATCAGAAAAGGGAGTTCAGAAGGTTCATAATTAAAATGATCTGTGAGTTAAAGAATGACCTAAATGAGCAAATACAGGCAAAAATCAATCACTCCAACAAAGAGATAAGAGAGCAAATACAGGTATCAAAAGATTACTTCAAGAAAGAGATAGAGACTCTGAATAAAAACAGTCAGAAACCCTTGAAATGAAAGATGCAATAAACCAAATTAAAATCTCAATAGAAAGCATAATCAACAGACTAGATCTCTTTCCTAAGAACATCAGATAATGAAGACAAATTATATAATCTGGAAAATAAAGTTTATCACAGTGAAGATAGTAAGAAACCATGAACAGAACATCCAAGACTTATGGGACAGCATCAAAAAACCAAGTCTGAGAGTTATTGGGATAGAGGAAGACACAGAGTTTCAAACCAAAGGAATGCACAATTATTTCAATGAGATAATGTCAGAAAATTTCCCAAGCATGAAGAATGAATTTGGAAACCAAATACAAGATGCTTACAGGACACCAAATGTACAAAATTATAACAGATCTACACCAAAGCACATTATAATGAAAATGCCTAGCATGCAGAATAAGGATAGAATCTTAAAAGCCACAAGAGAGAGGAATCAGTTCACAAATAGGGGGAGACCAATTCATATCTCAGCAAATATTTCAACCCAGACCCTCAAAGCCAGGAGATTATGGAACAACACATACCAAGCACTGAATGAAAATGGATGCCAACCAATAATCTTATATCAGAAATATTAAGCTTTAGATTTAATAATGAAATTAAAACCTTCCATGATAAACAAAAGTTAAAAGAATTTCCAACTAGAAAGCCTGCACTACAGAACATTCTCAGCAAAATATTCCATGAAGAGGAAATGAAAAACAATAATGAAAATCAGCAGAGGGAGGTATTACACTAAAGGAAAGTCTAATCAGAGGAGGAACCAAGTCATGTTCAATACCAAAATAAACAAAAATGGCTGGGAATACAAATCATGTCTCAATAATAAACCTGAGTGTTAATATGACAAGCTCACTAATCAAAAGACATAGACTGACAGATTGGATTAAAAAAGATGCAAGGATATGCTGCCTTCAAGAGACTTATCTCATAGGACAAGACATCCATAGACTGAAGGTGAAGTGTTGGGAAAAATTATACCACTCACATGGAATGCAGAAGCAAGCAGGGGTTTTTATCCTCATATCAAATAAAGTAGACATCAAGCTGAAGTCAATCAAAAGGGATAAAGAAAGACACTACATACTGCTTAAGGGAACCATACACCAATAAGATATAATAATCATAAATATATATGCTCCAAACAATGGTGCAGCTATGTTCATCAAACAAATTCTTCTCAAGTTCAAGAGTAAAATTGACCACAACATAATAATCTTGGGTGACTTTAACCTCTCTCACCACTGAATAGATCTTCCAAACAAAAGTTGAATAACGAAACTATAGAACTTAATAATACAACCAATAACTTAGAATTAACTGATACATATAGAATATTTCAACCTACATAAAGCATATATGCTTTCTTCTCAGCAACACATGGATCTTTCTCTAAAATAGACAATATAATATGTCACAGAGCAACTTTTAGCAAATACAAAAAAGTAGAGATACTCTCATGCATTTTATATGATTATAATGGAATAAAATTGAAAATCAATAACAAAATAAAAAATAAAAATTACTCCAACACCTGGAGACTAAATAATATGGTACTGAATGAACAATGGGTTGCAAAAGACATTAAGGAGGAGATTAAAAAATTCTTAAAGTTATATGAGAACATAGACACAACATTGAAATCTCTATGACACTATGAAAGCAGTTCTAAGAGGAAAGTTCATCGCATGGAGTCCATTCCTTGAAAGAAGAAAAAGCCAACAAATAAATGGCCTCACATTATATCTCAAAGCCCTAGAAAAAGAAGAACAAATCAGCAGCAAAAGCAGTAGAAGGCAAGATATAATTAAAATTAGAGCTGAAATCAACGAAATTGAAAAAAAAAATTTAAAAAATTGACAAAACAAAAAGTTGGGTCTTTGAAAAAATTTTAAAAATTTACAGATTGTTTGCTATGCTAACAAAGAGAAGGAGAGATAAAACTCAAATGACCAGCATATGTGATGAAAAAGGTAATATCGCAACAGACACTACACAAATACAGAGGATAATTAGAAGTTATTTTGAAAACTTATACTCCAATAAAATAGAAGATATTGAAGGCATTGATAAATATCTTAAGTCATATGATTTGCCCAGGTTGAATCAGGAAGATATACACAATTTAAACAGACTAATATCAAGTGATAAAATAGAAGATGCTACTAACCAAGAAAAGGTGGATACACAACCGAGTCCTACAAGACCTTTAAGGAGAACTATTACCAATACTCTTCAATTAATTTCAGGAAATAGAAAAAGAGGTAGCACATCCAAACTCATTCTATGAGAATAATATCACCCTGATTCCAAAACCAAGCAAAGACACAAGATAGAAAACTTTAGACCAATATATATAATGAACATAGATGCAAAAATTCTCAATAAAATTTTGGCAAATCAAATACAAAAAAAATCGTGCACCATGATCAATTGGGATTCATCCCAGGGATGCAAGGTTGGTTCAACATATGGAAAGCAATAAATGTAATTCATCACATCAATAGACTCAAAAATAAGAATCATATTATAATCTCAATAGTTGTATAAAAAGCATTTGACAAAATACAGTACATATTCATATTCAAAACACTAGAAAAACTAGGGATAACAGGAACATATCTCAACGTCATAAAGGCTATCAATGCTAAGCCTTAAGTCAACATCATTCTAAATGGAGAAAAATTGAAAGCATTCCCTCTAAAAACTAGAACAAGACAGAAATGCCTTCTTTCACCACTTCTATTTAACATGGTTCTTGAAACACTGGCCAGAGCAATTAGACAGATGAAAGAAATTAAAGGGATACATATAGAAAAAGAAGAATTTAAATTAGCACTATATGCTGATAATATGATCCGATACCTAGGAGACCCAAAAAGATCCACCAGAAAACTTCTAGAACTAGTAAATAAATTCATCAAAGTAGCAGGATATAAAATCAACACCCATAAGTCAAAGGCATTTCTGTATATCAGTGACAAATCCTCATAAAGTGAAACGAGGAAAACTACCCCATTTACAGTAGCCTCAGAAAATAATAATAATAAATAAAATACTTGGGAATCAACAAAGGAGGTGAAAGAGCTATATAATGAAAATTACAGAACCCTAAAGAAAAAAATCAAAGAAGACCTTAGAAGATGAAAAGATCTACCTTGCTCTTGAATAGGCAGAATTAATATTATCAAAATGACCATACTTCCAGAAGCATTATACAGATTTAATACAATTCTGGTCAAAAATCCCAATGAAATTCCTCATAGAAATAGAAAAAGCAGTCATGAAAATCACCTGGAAAAACAAGAAACCCAGAATAGCTAAAGCAATCCTTAGCAGAGAGAGTGAAGCAGGTGGCATTACTATACCAGACCTTAAACTATATTACAGAGCAATAGTAACAAAAACAGCATGCTATTGGCACCAAAACAGGTACAGAACAGAGGGCACAGAGACTAACCGCAAAATTACAATTATCTTATATTAGACAAAGGTGCCAAAAACATGCATTGAAGAAAAGATAGCCTCTTCAACAAATGGTGCTGGGAAAACTGGAAATCCATATGCAACAAAATGAAATTAAAACCCTCTCTCTCATCAAGCACAAAACTCAACTCAAAGTAAATCAAGGACCTAGGAATAAAACCAGAGACCCTGTGTCTAATAAAAGAAAAAGTAGGCCCTAATCTCCATCATGTGGGATTATACTCCCAGCTTCCTTAATAAGACTCCTTTGGTGCAAGAATTAAAATCAAGAGTCAATAAATGGGATGGATTCAAACTAAAAAGTTTCTTCTCAAGAGAAGAAACAATATGTGAGGTGAATAGAGACCCTACATCTTGGGAGCAAATCTTTACCTCTCACACATCTCTAGGATATATAACAAACTCAAAAAACTAAGCACCAAGAAAACCAAATAACCCAATCAATAAATGGGTCAATGACCTGAACAGATGCTTCTCAGAAGATGATATACAATCCATCAACAAATACATGAAAAATATGTTCATCATTGCTAGCAATTAGAGAAATGCGAACCTAAACCACTCTAAGATTTCATCTCACTCCAGTCAGAATGGCAGATATTATGCATACAAATGGCAAGGATGTGGGGAAAAAGGTACATTCATATACTGATGGTGGGATTACAATTCATGATAACTAAGCTGTGGAATCATCCTAGACGCCCTTCAATAGATGAATGGATTAAAAAATGTGGCATATATACACAATGGAATATTACTCAGCGATAAAAGAGAATAAAATCATGACATTCCAGATAAATGGATGGATTTGGAGAAGATAATGCTAAGTGAAGTTAGCCAATCCCCCCCAAAACAAATACTGAATGTTTTCTCTGCTATAAGGAGGCTGATTCATAGTGAAGTAGGGAGGGGGAGCATGGGAGGAATAGAAGAACTCTTGATAGGGCAGAGAGGTGGGAGAGGAATGGAGGAGGCATAGGGTTAGAAATGATAGTGGAATGTGATGGACATTATTATCCAAAGTACATGTATGAAGACAAACATTGGTGTAAATATACTTTGTATACAACTGGAGATATGAAAAATTGTGCACTATAGGAATAATATGCATTGTAATGCATTCTGCTGTAATATATAAATAAAAAATTAATAAAAATTAAATATAATAGATAATTACATATTTGGAAATATAAGCAAAAAATAGTTCTAACATGAGACTAAGATTTTCTGAATAAAATTTCAATAGCTCAGGAAATAAAAGCAAGAATTGACAAATGGTGTTAACACCAAAGCTTCAATAAAAGAAAATTTGTGAGATTTCCTTGTGTATTAAGACTTATAAATCTCCTTCATCACTGTTGCAATAACCATATTATATTAACCATCTAATAGCTCATATTTATTTAATTAAGAACATATAATTCATCTGAATATATATGAACCATAAATCCAGTTACCTATCATTTTTATGTATTAGGTGAATAATGAAATAATTTCCAGGAAGAAATGACACATTCAAATAGCATAAGTACATATAGAAAATGTCAATTTTTATTTTCATTCTATGGGGTCATTCAAAAATTTCAGGTATTTAATAATTAAATGTTAAAAATAAACCATAAAATGAAGTCTATTTTAGAATACAACTCATCTCAGAAATAGATTTGCAACATCTAATAGAGTGCAGAAGTAGACACTTACACACACTATGTACTTGATATAATTTTGGCTCCCTATATATAAAGAAAGTTTTCAGAAATGAAATAAAAAGAAACTATTTCTAAAATATTAATAAAATTATGAAATTCAAGGCATCATATTTTGAGGCTGGTACATTTCATTGTTGGGTTTATAACTATTGTATATACTTTTAAAAGTTTTAGAATGAGGAAAAACTGAGATGATTTTCAAATAGCAGACACTTGAGGCAAAATTCCTGAATGCTTTTCTAGGGAAACCACAGGGATATGGTAATTTGTCCTCTCAAAATCTGTTTCTCTGCTTGTTATGTTTTAGATATTGTGTTCCCAAAAAGCTCTCTTGTGAGACAATGCAAGAAATTCTGGAGGAGAAATTATTGGGTCACAGCCTTAATCTAATCAATAAATTAATCCCTGATGGAATTAACTAAGTGGTAACTACTGGCAGGTGGAGTGTGGCTGGAGGAAGTGGTTCATTGGAGGCTATGAGTTATATATTTTGTATCTGGAAAGTGGTCTCTCTCTCTCTCTCTCTCTCTCTCTCTCTCTCTCTCTCTCTCTCTCTCTCTCTCTCTCTCTCTGCTTCTGATCATCATGTGAGCTGCTTTCTTTCATCATGTTCTGCCTGACCTGGAGCCCCAAGGAATGGAGCCAGCCATCTATGGACTAAGACCTTTGAAACCATCAGCCCTCAAATAAACTGCTCCTCCTCTATAATTGTGCTGGTTAGGTCTTTTAGTTACAGTGACAAAATAGCTGACTAAAACAGAAATTGGTACCAAGAAGTAGGGTCATTGCTGTGACTAAACTGAGCATGTGGTTCAAAAGCTTTGGAGCTTTTTGGAATTAGTTGGAGGAATTTTGGGAGGTATAGCAGAGCAAGCTGCAAATGCTTTCGATTGTTGTAAGCAGAGCTTAATGGTCGATTATTGTGGAAGTTCAGAATATCAGAATGCCAAAAAACCGTGGACAGTGAAGACAGGGCTCAAGAGGTTTTAGAGGAAGAGGAGGACATTATTCATATTTGGACTATAGGCCATTCATGTTATGTTCTGGCTGAGAAGTTTCTGAGACTTTCTGTGAGGCTGATTTTAAAAGGAATGGACTTCGTAATCTGGTGGAAGAAATGTCTAGGTGGCACAGCATTCAGGAAGTGGAGGCTTTTACCAAGTTTATTGTAATATTCAGAGCAAAAAGCAGGGCAGAAAAAATTGAAAAACTTGTACTTGAAAGGCAGGAATAAAACTGGGGCTAAGGAGGTTACAGTTGTCAAAGACTGTGCCCAGAAACAGTAAAAAAAAATGGCTTGAGGGCATCTCAGGAGCAGGCAAGACCACACCCATCTCAGGCTCATGGGAGTAAAAGTGAAAATTCTCTTGAGAAGAGACCAGTGGGAACCCTTTTTGTACAAAGTGGTGGCCTAGGAAGTTTTTCAACATGCTCAGTCACCTAGACACTCAGAAGCTTCTGCATCCAGGGTCCATGGAGGTTTGGCTACTGCTTGAGATGGCGGTAGACCTTGGCATCAACCACCTGGTGCTGGTTCTGCAAGAATACAGAATGCTGGAGTTTGAGGTGTATGGAGCCTTTCACCAGGATTTCAAAGGAAGACCTGGGAAGGCAGGCAAAGTGCAGCAGGGTTGGAGTCCCAGTGGGCACCTTCTGAGAAGTCAAAGTGTGGAGATGTAAAGAAGCCAAAGCTGCAGAGTGGACCCCTGAGATTAAGAAATGCCAGTAATGTGGGACATCACCCTAGGAAAGCTGCAGGAATCGAGCAGAGACAAACCATCTTCTCTCCTCTTTCCTATCTCCTTCTTCTACTCTATTAGACTTCCTTTTGTCATCACCAAAAGGCCACTTGGGCTGCAACCAACAAGGCTACAGGGATGGAGCTACACAAGCCCTTTGGAGAGGACATCATGCCATGTACTCCAGATGCTGGACGTGGAGTTGTAGGACCTGTTTACTCAGCTGGGTTTAGGTCTTGCCTTCATCCCATCCCTTCTTTCTGTGCTTCTATTTTTGTAAATGAAAATATTTACTCAGTATCTTTATACATTGAATATTTATGAATTGCTTTTAAGTTTATAGGAGCTCTGAGCCTTACGCCTCAGAGAAGACTTTGGATTTGAACTTTGAGTACTCTTGGAACTGTAGAGACTATGGTGACTCTTGGGAATGAACTATATCTATTTTGCATTTCAGATGAGTGTGAGCTTTGGAGCAGGGGAGGAGTGTAATATTATGGTTTAGACATGGTGTCCCCAAAAAGCTCACATGAGACAACACAAGAAAGTTTTGAGGAGAAATGATTAGGCTATAGCCTTAATCTAATCAGTGAATTAATCCCTTATGGGATTAATTGAGTGGTTTTTGGAGGCAGGTAGTGTGTGGCTGGAGGAAGTTGTTCGTTGGGATTGTGGCTATGCATTTTATATTTTGTATCTAGAGAGTAGACTCTCTCTGCTTCTGATCATCATGTGAGTTGCTTTCTTCCACCATGTTCTACCTCACCTAGAGCCCCAAGGCATGGAGCCAGCCTTCTATGGACTGAGACTTCTGATACCATGAGCCCTCAAATAAACTGGTCCTTCTCTATAATTGTGTTGGTTGGATCTTTTAAGTCACAGCAGGAAAATAGCTGACTAAAACTCTGCTTAGTTTTCTCTCTCTACCTTCCATACCCCTCTTCTCTTTGCCTGCTCTGCTGCCTTCCTTCTATAAATAGAAAGACTTCTACTTGAGCAGAAATCCTTTCTAAACTTAAAATATTATACAAAGAGTCAAGAGGAAAAACTAATAATTTTTCTTTGTCTCTTTTTAATTCAAACTTTATGCTTATACATGGTAGCTGGGCTCATCGTGACAAACTCCTACACCAATGGAAATTGATTTCATTTCATGATCACCCACTTTTCCTCCCATCTTCTCTCCTCTTTTCCATCTCCTTCCTTTACTTTATTAGACTTCCTTTTCCTCATCTATTAATTTGTAATTGATTGGTTCTTTATGTTATTTTATCCTTCCCTCACCCTTTCCTTTATTTTACTCTATCTTCCACATATGACAGAAAACATTTGACCTTTGAGTTTCTGAGTTTGCCTGTTTTGCTTAGCATGGTATTTTCTATTTCCATCCATTTAGCAGAAAATGCCATAATTGCATTCTTTTTAAATGGCTGAGTAAAACTCCATTGTGTGTGTATGTGTGTGTGTATTTCTTCATTCATTCATCTATTCACGGACATCTGGATTGGCTTCATAGCATAGCTGGCTCATATGATGGTTTCATCCTTAGTTTTTTGAAGAATCTCCATACTTCTTTTGAAGTGGTTTTACTAGTCTGCAACCCCTCCAACAAGTGTACCTTTTTCCCCACAACCTCACCAGCATTTATTGTTGTTTGTAGTCTTAATCATTGATATTCTGACTAGAATGAGATGAAATCTTAATGTAGTTTTGATTTGCATTTCCTTGATTGCTAGAGTTGTTGATTTTTTTAGATATTTATTGTGTGAAGTTTTTGTTTAGTTCTTTTGCCCATTTATTGATTTTTTTTTGGTGTAAAGTTTTTGTTTAGTTCATGTGCCCATTTATTGATTGAATGATAATAATAATAATAATAATAATAATAATAATATTATTATTATTATTATTATTGGTGTGAAGGTTTTGAGTTCTTTGTATATTCTGGATATTAATCCCCTATCAGAGGGATAGCTGGCCAAGATTTTCTCCCATCCTATAGGCTCTCTCTTCATGCTCTTAATCGTTTCCTTTCCTGTGAAGCTTTTTATTTAATGACATCCCATTTATTGATTCTTGCTTTTATTTTTTGCACTTTGGGGGTCTTGTTAAGGAAGTTGATGCTAGCACATTTTTGAAGTAGTTACCTCATTAAAAGAGGAAGCAGAGAGATGGTTATTACACAGATGACAAACAAGGTAAAAACATCTTAATACACAAGGAATTCTTGCAAATTAAAACATAATAGTATAACCCAATAGTAAAATGGAAAGTATAATCCAAAAGTATAAACCCAAAGTAAAAAATTTTTTCCCAATATCACAATTCCAGTAGCCAATAAATTACATAAATTTTAAAATTTGTGTAATGTAAAATTTATGTTACTTCTTTGTTATTTTTCCATATTTTCACTAGAAAGATGGTAAACTACTAAGACTCTTCCCTGTGAGGTGGTATGGTGACTGCTCATCTATATATATTTAGACTTGCAGCCAGTAACACAGAGAAGAGTAGCCATTTAATTGCATATCTTGCTACATTATTATGGTTATATATGCAAATCTAAATGGTCTGGAATAGGAAATTGTAAGTCAGAATCAGAGAAAAACAAAACAAAACAAAACCTTTTTTGAAGTGTCAGACAACTTTATAACACATTAAGATCTGAGTTATCCAGTTAGTTTTCTAAACATTTCTTTCACATTGTATTTTTGGAACGGGATAACTACCGGACAAAGTTTATTACTAAATTACATGAGAACAATCAAACAGCTAATAGGAAAAAAAAAAAAGTCTGTCCTTCCTACATGCTATTCCACATAAAATGGGGGGAATGTGAGGGACTCTTCCTACCCTAGCCTTGTTCCTGCAGCTCCCAGAGTCCCAGTATTTATTCTCTTTATTTCTTGCTTCTTCCCACACAGAAGCAGGTAAGGTATTTTTCATCTGGGCATAATGCCAGTTCTCCTTTCAAATGTTTCTGAATAAACTAGCTGTTTCTAAAACATGGCCAGCCTCTCAGTGGAACCAAGAAGCCAAGCCCAAAGGAGTCCCTCCCTTGTGGAAGGAGTTCCTCCATCTTGTTCCTTTCCTGATTATGGCTGCTGCAGATATTGTCAGCCTAATGCTCTGCTGACTTGTCTTCAGGATGTCATTTTCCATAGACCACAAGGAGCTTATGTGCTGTTACTTATTTGGCAATAAGGTTATAAGCACATTCTTCCTGTCAAGCATATGTATGCTCAAAAAAAAAATGTGCCCCCTGCTCACTTATGTTCATGCTGTAAATCTGCTTTCTGGCCTTCAAGCTAATCTCATCAAGAGTAAACCTGGAGCAGCGCTTCCAGACAGTTCTATTGAGACTGTAACCCTGTGTGGCATACTGGCCTTTGCTATTAGTGAATCAGGACACATGCACTGCACATCCCAGCAGATTTAAATAGACTGTTATTGAGATCAACAAGATCTTCTTTTGCAAGATGTCCAGAAATTGCCCAGTTATTAAAAATGTGTTATTTTCATTGGTCCCATTTGAAACATTTTTGGTTACCTTTCTCCTGCTTGACATCTGTAAAAAAGAATTCTCACTAAAAGGAAAAATATTACTGGTTTTGTGGTGGACCTCCTTCAAAGTGGCAGCTGTGCCTTGATGTCTTCTCATGTACAATTTTTTCCTGAGTTTGGATGCTGGTGTCTGCAATACTGCAGGGTAGAATCTTTTGTGCTTTATGTGATGGCTTCGTACCATGCCAACTTAGTTAAGCTAGAGCTTTGTTTCCCAGAATTGCTTTTCCTGATGATGATGGGTTGGGGTTGGCCATGGAAGAAAATTTGCACAAAGATTTCAAAGCACAGGAATAGCCTTTTCTGCATCCTGAATGTTTGTTGAAGTCTGCACTCTTCATCCTCATCTGCTGACTTGCCTTGTTGATAAGGGGCAGTGGCCAGGTGTGAAGCAACTCCAGCTCCAGTAGAATCTCCTCTTTCAGCATCTCTGAATCCCAGCCCTTGTGCTTGGGGAGCTCCACAGTGAACAGCACCAGCTTCAGCTGCAAGTCACCTGCACTATTGAACTGGAGGAGAAGAAAGACAGATGCCAGTTCCAGTTTGTCTTTGCTCCCCCCTACTTCTGGTCCTTCATTAATTCCCAGCTGTCTGGCCTGCTCGGATCATGCTCAGTAGCAGATGTAGAAGCAACAGCTTCTACACCTGGTTTAACCAGTTCTCAAATACCATACAATTAACTCCATAACCAATCCTTTATTTTATATTACACATAATGACTCCCCAATTCTGGACAACCTGTAACTGATACACTATGCTTGAGAGTTCCTACCATCCAATCTCTGCATAGCAGCCAGAAAGGAAAATGTTCTCTTCTTTTTCTATTCAATGGATGAGTATGTGGCTATTTTTCCTTTATTGGGAAGATGGTAAGATTTTATTCCCAAAGTGGTCATGTCCCTTCTGCACTTTTGTGCTTCTGGTTAAATAGAGACAGTAACTATCTATCCCTTGGTGAATAAAATGCCAAACCACACACGACACCCACTTTGCACTCCCTATTAAAATTTTACAGGTCAAAAATCCAAAACCCACTTAATAAAAATTGTTCTTCATCATAAGTGACAAGAAAGAACAGGTCAATCTATGGAATAATGGTGCAGTAATTAGAAACTTTGTAGTTGATAAAGTGTGACTGCTAATCAATGTTTGGCTAATTAATCAATATTTTAATCATTAGACCTTTTAAATTTGTTTTAATGAGCATTTCCTCTAATTCCCTTGATCCCATTGCTTCCAGTGCTTCTATTATCACTTTTAAAGAACAAAGCAAGGATTTGTCTGATCCAAGTATCCAGTATCTCTAAAGACTTTGTAGAGTAATACACTTCATGTGCGTAGAGATATCTAAGAATGCCTAGATTTAGATGATTAAACAAGAAAGGTATAAAGTCACCACATTATCATGGAACATTTGCTTAATGGCAGAAAGTTATGATTTAGAACATCACATTAAAACCATCATAAACTTTCTGTTCTCAAAGGGTGTTTGGAAAATTGTGGTCTTTACCCACTGTTAGGATTGGGCAGTGTTCATGAAATCTTACTATCTCCTATTTCCGAGTCCAAATTTGCTTTTATGCTGTCATATACTTTTCATTGGCACGATGGTCATTATTTTGTCCTCTTTTTCCTCTTCATCTTTCCTCTTTGCCCTGCTTTTTCTTTTCTACTTACACTTCCTCTGCCTCCTCTTTCTTCCTTATTCTCTAGCACTTCCTCACTCTACCTTCGTACTATCAAAAGTACCTCCAGAGAAATGATCACATTTGAGATTCATAAGAACCATGTCTGCAAAGACAACATGGATTGCCAGGATTACCCCCTATTTTTATTTAATGAGAAAAGAGACAAGGATCAGAAAGTTTCAAAGATGTGTCCAAGAACACAAAGTCTAAAATAGATCCTGAGTCCTCTAAGCGTTATTTTTATGTATTCAATGTTCTTAAAATTATTTGGAAATTTGACTTGGATAGCAAGTTTCCCAACAAGTTTAAAAGAAAAAAAAAATCTTTCATTTCCCTGAAGTCTTTGTGCAGCAGCTATCATTACCTATAGTACTCTCTCCAAATTTATCACCATTCAAGTAAAGATTGTCAAAAAATGCAGCAAGAAGAACATTAGTATGTGCCTTTAAGATGTTTTTAGGAAAATACTGTTGGGACAATGAGCAACTGAGCCTGGGCACCTTTGAGAACATGGGGTTTCAGTGCTCAGGTCTTCCTGGATGACACGACACACCGTGTTAATACATGCAATGCTTGACATGAACAGAGGGAAGAATCGTTGTGGCTGTGGAGACCTCAGAAAGACTGAAACACTAAATATTAAACACTGTGCCATACAAAAATACGAGGATGAAAGTATGCTTATGCTTAAGTATTTTTTGATATTCCAATTATTCCTTAAACTCGGGGTGCTTTATAAACTATTGTTGATGAAGAATGTACTTAAAGGTGTATTCTATGAATTACAATGCGTTTCCTCTAGAATTTTGGTCATGCCTATGTGATTGTCAGTAAAGATAGGGTAGTACTCACAGGATTCAAGTTCCCCTCTCCTTTCCACAAAGTTGGATTACCATCACCTTTGAAGTTAGGTGTAGTCCTTGGTTCACTTAAGACAGACCTGACATGCATCTCATTTGGGGAAGAAGAGTTAAAAAACACTAGGTAATTCTCCGTTTTCTCTGATCTTTGTGGATGAGATTGTGAAGGTGAATCTTCTGATAGTTTGTATCGCCTTATGACTACAGGGAGCATAGGGACCCCTGAGAATGGCTCTGGACCCTGCATCAGAGCCCCAGATACATCTTAATTTTGCTAAGTTCATCCGGACTCATCAAGCACACTTTGGGAAAATTGTAGGGTGTTTGACTTTGTCATGTATTGCATTCTTCCTTTTCACATCACTTAAAATGTCATTGACCTTTGCAGTGTCATGAAATACTAAGTTCTTCTCACACATGGGAATGACAAAAACCAGAGAGCTAGGCCTTGTGTGCAGCTTTAAATGATCAATCCCATTGCTTTGTGACAATATTTTCTAAACTATTTCATGTTAGGACTATGATATTCAATTGCACAACTTTAAGTTACCCTCCTCCACTTTCAGGTATAAATTGGATTTTTTTCCTCTTTTTCTTTGTATTTTATTATCCAATATTCAATTTTTGTTGGCCTATCTATTACAAGTAAAATAAAGTCATGGATATGGTTATAAAATACTTGTTATTTCAGGATTTCTTATACTTTCCGAGTAAGGAATTAGCTGCTATTTTCTAAATACTACTACTACTACTACTACTACTAATAATAATAATAATAATAATCCCATAGACACATCTTTGGAATAAATTTTCTTTTATATCACCAATAGGAAAAGTAAGCATTTTCTGTTCAGAAAGGAAGACTTGTAACTGCTATCTGATGGTCCTGTTTTGAAAATTTCAGCCCTAATACGTGTGAATCTTATATTAATTAGTCATTTTTTATATTTTCGCCATCTTTGTCTGAGTGAGATCCTCTGACACAAAAAGCCAAGAGTCCTGGAGGTAAGCCATTAAGATCCTGAACCATCAGACAGTAACGGATTTTGGGTTTTAGGGGGTCAAAAATAACACCACTGCTCCCAACCTGAGATCAGAACCAATTTACAGAGAATGATACTGGAGTCAGACAGTTAGAGATCAAAATGTCAGCTTTATTACTGATAAAAGCAATAGTGAAGGACATGGCTTAGATAAGTCCTAATAGGCTTGCTAAGGCTCCTCTGAATTGAAGTCACCCCCCTTCCCATTACCACCAAACAGACAACAAACAAAACCCCTGCCGTCTGCAGTGGTAGGAGCACAGCCTGCTCCACCAACTTTATCACATGGCTGACAGCAGGTGGGAATCCACCTTCTCTGTAGGCTGTCAGATTCCAGAGAGAAAAGCAAAGGACAGGCTGCAGCAAGCACTTCTGCCTTCCCCTTGCAAACCAAATAAGCTGCTCCTGTCCCGCAAAGAGAAGGGAAGGGATGGGGAGCAAGGCTGAGGACCTCATCCCCGGCAGCCTTTCTCCACCTCAGCACTCAGACATCTTGAATCAGGTAATTCTTTGTTCCCCAGGGCTATCTTTTGCACTGTGGGATCTCCACAATAGGCACCAGCAGCATGTCCATCCATTTTGACAACCAACTTGTACGGAACCATTACCAAACCCTGGGAGATGGGAACAGAAATGCAAAATCTTCTTTTCAGAGTGGGCAGTGAGACCCACTGACACAGAACTTCTTTAACATGGGACTGTGAGGGGGGGGGGGGCGGGAACTGTGGGTTCTCCATGACTGAAAATCCTCCCCGCCCCCGCCTGCAAAAAAAAAAAAAAAAGTAGCAATCCAGTGGAATCAACCACTAGATTTTTAATTCTCTCATTCTTTGAAAAGTAGAACCTAGAAGAGTGCTTTTCAAATTGGAAATAGTGAAATAAATTCTAGGTAATTATTACTGGCAATGTCAGGAGAAAAGTCAGTGCTACATACTAAAAAAGAAGAAAAGTATCATTTCTATCATGGATTTATAAAACATAAATTTTCATGTAAGTGTTATTATTAAAAATTATAGAGAAATAGGTTTGTTAAGGCTGAGAGCAAAAAGACTAAAAGGGGGAAAGTAGAGAGGAAGAATATGATCAAATTAATCTCCCGGTATTTACCTGTTCCCTGTATACACAGCATTCTTCTAGATGTTGCAGGGGGCTATAAACTATGACTGTACTATATCATCTAAACTATATCTTCCCTGTCATGAAAAATATGGACGTTATGACATAAGCCCATAAAAAGTTCAATATCAATATCATACAGGATGTGATTCAGTGCAGGTCAGCCCTACTGTTTTCTCTTTTAGACTCTATCTTTTAACTCCTTGAAGTGAAGAAACCCTTCTTTTGTTTCTGTCCTCAGTCTGTAAGCCTGATGTCCACTTAGCTACAGAAGCTGAGCATGAAATATCAAAGAAGAAAAATCCTATCAGTACTTGGCCATGGTTTACTGAGATTATTGGATAAGACAAAAAAAAAAAAAAAAAAAAACAGTGGTAAGAAAATTAAGGTGTGTGTGTGTGTTGTGGGTACAGAATAGGTCAGGTTATGGGATTAGAAACAGAAGCCATTAAAATTGCAAAATGAAGCCTTTGATCAGAAAAATTGGGACAAAACTGAAGACCCACATAGTTAAGGTTCTCAACTTTTTTGATGTCACGTATTCCTTCAAGAACCTGGTACATGCTATATGCCCTCTTCCCAAAGAAATATATAGGCATATACTCATGCACGCACACAATTTTACCTAAAGTATTATGGGTTTTCACAGATTATTGTTGTAGGAAAAGAACAGGTTTTTGGTCAAAAGTCTGGGTAGCCAGGGGTAGGACCCATGGTCACTAACTGAAGATGGGACTTCTCTATGGCTGTGACCTGGGCTAATGTCTTAAATGAACTACATCATGAAAATACAGAGTTTGAGCAATTGTACCGATAACCTTGATGCAGAAATCTTTTAAAAGGGTCTCTTTTTTGGTGGTGAGGAAGTCTTAGCCACTGAGCCACAGTGGCAGGGTTTCACTAGGTTTCTTAGGGCCTCGCTAAGTTGTTTGGGGCATCCTTAAATTGCTGAGGCTGGCTTTAAACTTGTAATCCTCCTGCTTCAGCCTTCCAGGCTATTGGGATTATAGGCTTGTGCCACTGCACCTGGCTGAATTATCTTTTGATTAAACCTTATTAAAATAATTCTTGACTCTTCCATAGGTATTACCTATTTGTTTTAAATAATCACACTTAAAAGTCTGCTTTTCCAGAGTCTACCATATTGTTTTAGAACTAGAGATAGAAGAGAGAACAGATGTGTAGCATTATAATTTAAGATATACCTTTTTAAAAGGTTTTTAAAGCAGATATTTGTCATGTTCTGAAAACCTAAGTCATGCTCCATAAGTTGGTTCCATCTGTTTTCTTGTATGTCTTTATATGTTCTGACTTGAATTCTTGTTTGTTAAAAATTCTCTTCATTTTTTTTTTCTGGTTCTACAAATAACATGCTCATGATTACCTTACTCTATTTTTGCCTATCAGAAGTACATATTGCAGTGACAAAGCAATTGCTAGAATGTGTGACAACTGGGTCAAACCCCTTTGGTCACACAAACACATGCAAAAAGTACATATGAAAACTACTAATATCTCTCTAATATTACCATAGTCTCAAGTTAGAGCTTTGGTAAGTTACAATAAGAGCTCATTGTTGTTGACCGTCCACTAATGCTAACCACTATCCCAAGTATTTTAAATGTATTACCTCATTTAAAAATCAAGAATATTATGAAGTAACTAATTTTATTATTTTTCCAATATCCCTTAATAAAGAACCTGAGGTTTTATATATTAAGACTTTGATCAATATTACTGTTATGATTTAGATATTAGGTGTCCCCCCAAAGCTTATGTGTGAGATTATGCAAGAACGTTTAGAGATGAAATGATTGGGTTATGAAAGTTTTAACTTAATTGGCACATTAATCCCCTGATAGGGATTAACTTGGTGGTGATTGTAGGTAGGTAGAGTTTGGCTGGAGGAGGTGGGTAACTATTGGTGTGCATTTGTGGTATATATTTTGTCTTTGTTGAATGGGACTCTGCCTCTCTCTCTCTCTCTCTCTCTCTCTCTCTCTTCTTCTTCTTCTTCTTCTCACTCTCTCGTTTCCTAGTGCCATTCTACCCGCTGCTTTTCTCCACCACTGTCTTCTGCCATGATGTTCTGCCTCATCTCAGGCTCCAAAGAATGGAGTAGGCTATACACAGAAGGAGACCCCTGTAACTGTGAGCTCCCAAATGAACCACTGTCATATGGAATTCTCATAGGCAATTTTCCTTCTTAAAATTGTTCTTGTCAGGTCTTTTGGTCATAGCACCAGCTGACTAAAACTACTACAAAAGCGACAAAGCAGGAATGCAAACAGTCCTTTGATTTTCAATCCTGAGTTTTTAATCTCTCTACCATCCATATTGCATATAAGTTACAATTCTTTGCTTTTTTAAAAGCTCTCTTCTTCCTAAATATTTTCTTATATTAAATTTCTATTTCTATATATTTTTAATATATGTATATTATATGTAATTCAGAAACAATGTTCATTTTAATATCTCTTGAGTTGGTCAAAGGGAAATGACTATATTCACACTGCAAAGCATAGGAGCATTTCATGCATAATCCTACAACAGGGATGCTTGCTTTTTCTATTGCTATGCTGTATCATAAGCATTTATAAATGTGGCACCAACTTGCTCTTGAAGTATATTTCATTTGTTTCCACATTTCTTTCTCATATGGGTCTGAAAATATATATATATTTTTTTTAAAAATTGATTCCTTAATTTTTTCTCTCATCTTCAATTTTCTTCTTCTCATACCTCATAAGAGAAGGAAAACAAGTCAAGTAGAGAGAGCACTTTACAGGAGCTCAGAAGGGCTGAGATTTTATTCCTGCCTCTGCCACTGATCTGTTGTATGCCCTTGGGTTTAACCTCACTGCACTGGACTTGGTGGAGAGGTGTATGGCTTCTCTGCTAACATGCACTCAATGGGCCAGATCTTTTGAATGAGCCAATTGCACTTGAGGATTAAGTTAAGCCATTTGGAGGGGCATTAACCCTTCCTGGTCAATGAATTTTTTATGCATGCACGAGTAGAATAACTTACTAAACACTGCCTACTGTCCTTCAATACATAGACTTTCTCCCCCAACTGCCTAACTTACACAGCAAGTGTCACACTCAATAGCTAAGCAGTACTTGAGAGAAATGCTGAGCAGTGGAAAAGGAAACAGCAAGTAAATGAAACGACCCTCAACAAACAGGTGAAGGAAGTGTAGAAGTCAGTGACTTGAGAATGGACCGCCTTCCTCTCCTCATTGAATTTAGTGGCCTCTTGTCTCCCCTCCCTTTTGCTCCTTGCCAGCATTCCAGGAGGAGTAGTGTCAGAACATCCCCAAATAGCCACCCCACTGCCTGAGGAAGAGGCTATTCATTAAATTCAGGGGCAATCCCTTTGGATCAAAGAGAAACTCTGACTACTATCTTCAAAGCTCTCCATTAGCAGGAGTCACTCCATTTATTCATTTTAATCTCAGCCTATCAGTGCCATTTTAGCTCAACTCTCTCTGTTGAGCTGACTCACAGTGAGTTCCTACAATTTTAACTCCAGTGCTTTTTTTTTTTTTTTTTTTTTTTTTTTGGAGAATTTCCATACATATGCCCCATGGCACCTGCTTTCAGTTTCACCAGATTTGCTCCATTCTTTGAAACAACAACAACAAAAAAACCTGCTTCCTCCAAGCTTGCCATAGTCAGACCTTCCAAGAAAATCCCTGAGAAGCCAGGGCTCTATACAGTATAAATATACTTTTATTTGTGACGGAGATGGGATAGTGATTTTTCTTTATGATTTGTAAGTATTTTGTATCCTGTAGTCTTTTACAAACTGGTAATTTGGGTGTCTGGTCCATAGACAAGACACTCATTAATAGAACAGGAAATGAGAGAACTAAATTTCAAAATGAGGGGATGCTAAAGGGCTCTGTCAGAATTTTACAGATGCTGTAGATATGCCTTTCACTTTTGGCTGTAGAAGTGTATTTACCTATTTAGATATTATACATGTACCCATGTCTCAAAATAAAAAAGGAATCCTTCCTAATAAAAGCAAATAAATGAGCTGAAGAGTTGTTTTGATTTTCTGTTAATTTACTTAAAGCATGAAACTGAGAGCTGTTTGTTAGAAATGATCATTATTTAATAATATGTGATCTACTTGATTATAATTTTTTCCAGGTCCAACTTGAAATAATATATAACTGTGTACCTTGACTAAATTACCTAATTTCTTAGTTTCTTCAATGTGATGCAGTGATAAGATTACTTACTTCCACAAAGAACGAGATTAAAGTAAAATAAATCACTTAGCACTATTCCTGGCACATATAATGAACTCAAAATGTATAAGTTTTGTGGCTATCTCTGTTCTCTGTCTAGATTCTACATGTGTTTCATATACTTCTAACTTTTAAATATTTCTGAGAAGGGTATTATATCTGAAAAATAGGATGAAAACAAAAACAGGAATAAATTAAACCATCACGGGTGATTAAATACTTTCAAATGTGACAAATGGAATTTTAAAAAAATGAGATTCTGACTCACAGTTTAACTAGATTCCACTAAAATATCTGAGATACAGAAAAACTAAAAAACATAACAATCTTGAAAACGATAGCTCACTGTCATCCTGTTGCCAAAATCTGGACGAAACTTTCAGTACCATTAAAGCTGATGAAACTGTACTGCAACAAACAATTGATAGCCCTTTCTTGTTATAATTTAGAAAAGAAGCAATCCTGCTTTCTTGAAAGTTGTCAGAAACACCTTTCATCTCTCTCCTCATACTCTATTTCCTGGTTCAGAAACACAAGGTCAATGCCAACCAAAACAACTATAAAGTTGCTGGTTTTTTTGTTTTTGTTTTTGTTTTTTTAAAGCAGAGTTCTGGTAGACTATACCTAGCAGCTATAGCACCCTCAGTAAATGCTAGGAAGCGGGGAGGATAGTGGATGAAGGGCTAGAATGAAGCTTGAAAATATAATACATACCAAGGATTGTAATTTAATATGTGTTCCATCTTTACACAGTGTTGGGCAACAAGTCTGTATGAGTTCGTGTCAGGTCAGGATAACCTCCACTCACTGAATATATTGTAGACACAGTGGTGGTGATAGAAGTCTTGAACTTCAAAGTACTGACTACATCTACAGCTGGGTATAGGACAGCATTTGAATGTGCTAGACTCAGGGGAAAAGTTAGATATACAATTCAGCATCTCATGATAAACACCGGATTTGGATAGAACTCTCCTCATCTGAGAATGAATGAAAGAAAACCCACAATCATTAATGTGAAAAAAGGAGAAGAGCAGTTAGAAGGTCACAGTGCCATTCAGATCCAAGAGAAAATTTTAAAATAATTTAACTAGAGAAAGAAGAAAATTTTGTAGAATGATTTGATATCTTCAGTTCAGATCAGAGATAACATCTGTTTTAGCCCTCAGTATCAAAGACAAACTCTATGCCACGGCTGTTGAAGTTCTTCATTGGCAGGACTTGCTACCCAAGTATCACTCATATAACTCCTTATGAAACAGGATCAAATCCACAAGGGGAAGGAAGGATGAGATGAAAACATAATGGAATAAATAAAAAGAGAGATGGATATCATAAGAAAGGATAGTAGCATTGGAAAATATTGTGAAGAGGAAGTTTAACCTATATGGGGCATTAAGTTGCAGATAGTGATTTCATTCATTTGCTCTTTGACTAAAAATTTACTGAGTGCTTCCTGTGTGCCAGACACTGTAAGCGGTGAAGAGGATACAGTAATGAACAATAAAGTTGAAGTCTCTAATCTTAAGGAGCTTACATAACAGTGACAAACTCAAGACAAAACTTTAAAATGGTTAACCATAGTAAGTGCTAGAGAAATTAAGTGGACTGACCAATAGGAAATAAAAGATTTAAACTGCAGGATTGGACAGTTGAGGGAATTCTGAGAAATAACATGAAACTGAGACACAAATGTCCAAAAATCACACATAAGGTACGTGTGGACATGAAGTCAGAACATGCAGGATTTTTAGTCAGGAAAAGTGGCTTCAGTAATATTCCTAATGTGCTAGAAACTTAAGAGGTTTTCAGAAAAGCAAACTGATCTGCGTTGAGGTCCACAGAAAGCAGAATCTATGACTGAGCTTAAATACACTGCTTTTGGGGAGAGTTTGATCCCAGAGAGCAGCTAGGAGGAACATGGAAACTATTGAAAGAATGAGAAAGAGCCAGTATGAGAACACATGGCACTATTAACTTGACGACCACTAAAGATAACTTCTTGTCACATACTCAAATCCATATGGAATATGCCATTCAACCTTCTATCCAGGAAATGCTGGGGGGAAATAACTGCTAATCATGTCTCTCTCATTTCCCAGTTCCCACTGGTCAAATGTCTCCCCTGGAGGACACTATTATCCCTGCAGTTCTGCATGTGTATTTAGGGATGTTGAGTGGATCCCCAAAGCACCACAAAAATCAAGGGCAGAGGCTGAAAGGCTCCTGGTGTAAGTCTGAGGGTAGGTGTTGCTGGAGTGCACATGAATGATGTCTGTTAGAGCTGCCATATATGTGCTGGCCCAAGGAATAGGTGAATCAATAATATTTTGGGGGCTGGGGATGTGGCTCAAGCGGTAGCGCGCTCGCCTGGCATGCGTGGGGCGCACTGGGTTCGATCCTCAGCACCACATACAAATAAAATAAAGATGTTGTATCCATCAAAAACTAAAAAAAAAATATTAAAATTTCTCTCTCTCTCTCTCTCTCAAAAAAAAAAAAAAAAAAAGAATATTTTTGGCTGGGGATATAGCTCAGTTGGTAGAGTATTTGCCTTGCATGCAGAAGACCCTGGGTTCAATCCTCAGTACCACAAAAAAAAAAAAAAAAAAAAAATCAAGTAGCAAATAAGGGAATCTATGTTCATTTTTCAATGTATTTTGTTTCTTCAGTGGAAAACAGTTTGTTGTGGACAAATCAAATGGTGATAGAGAAGAGAATGTGGTGATGGGTGGCGCTTTCAGTCATTTTAGCGATACTGGCTGGAGTTCAAGTAGAAAAGTGGTACAAGTGAAGGCAGAAAATGCTGTCTTAGATATAGATTTGCTTTGAATTAGAGGTGAAGACTGAAGTAGGAAAGAGAAGTAGGAGGGCTGGGGCTGTAGCTCAGTGACAGAGCACTTGCCTTGCATGTGGGAGGCACTAGGTTCGATCTTCAGCACCACATAAAAAAAAAATACACAATAAAATAAAAGCATGTTGTCCATCTATGACTACAAAAAATATAAAATAAAAAAGAAAAGAGAAGAGAAGCAAGAAATTATGAGGGCTTCTCATAATTTCTCACAGGGAAAGAGTCAGAGAGAGGATACCTAAATGTTGTCTAGACACAGTTCCTTCTGACCACTTGAGCTATGCATGTGAGAAACAGAATCTAAATAGCCTAGTTACATGCAAAAGATCTGAGCAGAGACTGCATCTGCTGGACAGAAGATAGGATTTGCAGTTCAAGCTCAGCCTCAAAATTAATCTGATAAAAACCATGGACACTTTGGATTATACTAAAAGAATCCAGAATTTACATAACATTCATGATGTCCAGGGGATAATCCAAAAACACTGATATATGAAGAATAAAAAACTGGAACACATTCACATGGGGGGAGGGAAGCAATTGACTACAAAATGTACAAAACTAACAAAGATTTTTAAATGACTACAATGAATAATCTCAATAAATAAAAGCAAAATAAATTTTTAAAGTCTAAAAATCTTAGAAAAATAATGAGAAATTTCAGCGAAAATAAAACAACCAGATGAACCAAATAAGATAAATCTAAAAAGAGGGAGAAAGGAATACTGTAGAAGCACTTCCCTGAGAAATAATAATTTAACTCATTAAATTATGAATAAAATCATCACAAGCTTCTGGAATTTGCCTTAAGTATATACAGCAAAGAGAGAAATACATTTTCAAGAAAATCTGCTAAATCTCAGTAGGAATATTAAGAGACTATGGATTAGGAGATATGGATTCTTATTACTTACTTTTAGCATTGCATTATGGAAGTTCTGACCCAGGCACATGTAATGTGGTCAAGAAAGTGCTCCTTCCATAGTAGCTCCCAGTATGCAGTGATGGTTTCCCATCACTGTATTCCTAGCCCTAGGTTAAAGAGCTATATCCCAGGCAGGTGCAGCTGAGAAAAACAGGCCTCTTTCCTCCATGTACTCTCTACTTACATGCAGAAACGTTATTTCAAGTGCATCAGGCTTACAATACAGGGATCCTGATTGTCCTACCAAACTCATCCATAGGGTGAAAGTTCCAAGTCAGAAGAACAAGCAGAGAAAAACCAGGGTTTGTCCTCAGTACTTTTCATGGAAAAACCGTATCATAGGTCTTGGCTCTGATGTTGTACTGCAGGAGAGAAAAGTGAAAATGGACCATTAGGACAAAAATGTTCACAACTCTGCCCAAACATTTTATTTGCAACAAAGTAGAGAACTCCGGTATAAGGATATTGTTTTTTAAAAATGATGATATTGGTGAAAACATTAAAAGGATCCTGATAGCAAAGCAGTAGAGCAGAAGTTAATAAAAATCATCAAAAATAAGCCTTGTGTGATAGTGAAAAACTCTGGTGGGTGAGGAGGATGTGTGTATGTGCTACATTAAATGCATTCTGGACCAATCAGAGTAAGACATAGTGCACATAAGAAAAAGTCCCTCTAGCCACACACAGAATCATCAACATCAGGCTGAATCCATACTGGCATAATTGGTTGAAAGCAACCTCTACTGAAAACTGAACAGTAAGCCACTCTCACCCAAAGCAACTCCCAGAAAGCCAGATTTAAAAATAAAAGCACACTCACCTTTTCACTAAAGTACAAGACAATCTGTTTCATAAGTAAGTAATAAGAGAGGAATTCTCCAATGTTCTAGATTCTGGTTTAATATAAAGGGGGAAAATGTAGACTCCTTGAACAATGACCAATTTATAAGCCATACATTCATGATACAAGGTAAAAGTCTAAGGTTACCGGAGGACTTAAGTAAATCCTTTGAATAATAAGTGGCTTATGCTAATCCATGACAAAACCTAAGTAACTAGTCAATCTAAACAACAATAACAAAAACAAGTGGAAAAATCTAACTAGAGACATCAAAGCCTGCACATATCAGGGACAATATACTTTGCAGAATTCATTCAATTTACAAAATAAATAAACAAGCAAACAAATGACAGCCTCCGGGGAAATCAGTATCCAGTCACTATAATATACAATCTGAAATATGTTAATTTAAAAACATATATGAGGCATACAAAGAAACAGGAAAGCATGACCCTCTCACAGAGGGAATAAAACAGACAATTGAAACTGTCCTTGAAGGGATCAGATGATGGACTTAGCAGACAAAAAATGTCAAAGACACTCTTACTAAAATGTTGAAAGAACTAAAATAAAAGAACTAAAGGAAAACATGATGACAATATATTGTCAAATGAAAATGTCAATAAAGGTGTGGAAATTATTTAAGAGAATGAAGTAGGAATTTAACAATGACAAAATGCAATAATTGAAATAAAATTTTCAATCAGGGTTCTTAGCAAGTGGTTTGAACTTGAAAGAGAAAGAACTAGAAAACTTGAAAACATATCAAAAGATATTATGTGTCCGAAGAATACAGAGAAAAAAAATGAAGAAAACTAAAAAGAGCTTCAGGGGATTGTGGGACTCCGTTAAGTATAGCAACATATATGTAATGTGCATACCAGAGAGGAGAGAAAGGCACAGAAAAAAACCTTGCAAAGATACAGTGGTTAAAAACTTCCCAAATTTGATGGAAAACTAATTTTTGTACAAAGAAACTCAAAGAACTCCAAATGGGACAAAGAAATTCAAATCCAGACACTTATGTTCAAAATATTGAAAGCTAAATTCAAAGAAAGATCTTAAACAACAAAGGTAAAATGATACCTGACTTCATATCAGAAATAATAAAGGTCAGAGGACCAGGGTGACATGTCAAATGCTCAAATTCTGGTTGACCAAGAATTTTATCTTCAGCAATACTAGATTTAAAAAATGAAGGTGAAACAAAAGATATTCTCATATAAAACCAGTGAATCTGTTATTAGGAGGCCTGTTTTACAACAAGTTCTAAAGAATTATTCAAACATAAAGCAAGTGGTACCTGAGAGAGCCACAGAATGAGGGGGGCGGGGGGATAGAGAGGGAGGAAGAGAGGGAAACATGAAGGCAATTATGTAAGTAATACACAATGATGGTATAATTACATTTAAAAAATCTTTTCTTTACTTGACTAATTTAGAAAACAATTGCTTAAAACATTATATATAATGAAATTACTTGACATAATCTAATATACTTGACAATAACATAACAAAGAAGGTAGGTGGAGACAAATTGGTATTGCTGTTTAAAAAACAAAAAAAAAGAAAGAAAGAAAACACATGGTAACCTTAAACCAGAAGTAGAAGAGAATCAACAGAGATGAAATAAAAGTTCAATATAAGAAACACTAAATATATGCTAACCCTTATTATTCTCACCTTTTACTAGGCAATTATGTAAAAAAAAAAAATAACTACACCCAGTATACTGTTGGGTTTGTGACATACAAACATATATAACAATATGAACACAAAACATTAGGAGAGAATGGAGCTATAATGCAGTAAAATTTCTATATTTCCCTGGAAAAAAATCAATATAAACTGAAGTAGATTAGGATAATTTAGGATGTATATTGTAAATCTAGAGCATCTATTAAGAAAATGATTCAAAATATTTTTAAAATGTCATTACAGGATTTTCAATATTGTACTACAAACTTATCCACTTAATACAAAGCAAAGCAATAAATAGGAAGGGGAGATGGGGGGGATAATGGAGCACACAGTAAAACTGAAAGTAAAACTTTAAAATTAACCAAATCAGAAATAACATTAAGGATGAATGAATTGAATGGTCTATTCAAAAGGAAGATATTCAGAAACTGAATAAAACTTAGGTATATTATGTTTATAAAAAACAATAATTTGAAAATAGGTTGTAAAATTATACTGTGTAAATCACTTCAAAACAACAAAAGTTGATGTGAGGTGGATTTTTAAATGTTTTTCTTTAGACAAAGAGTAACATTTTTCAATGATAAATGGAATACTACAAACCAACTATATCTGACATTTCCAACAACACCTGAAAGCATAAGAATACATTTTTCAAATGTGTATTTTTCAAGAATACACATTTATATACTCCAGAATCAAACTAATGCTAAGCCACAGAATAAGACTCAGTAAATTTAAACACATGGAAGTCATATAAAGTGTTTTTATCAATCACAATAAGTTAAGTTAGAAATCAATAATAGAAATGTTTGCAAATTTGCAAACAGGTAGAAATTAACCAGCCCACTAATAAATGACTAATGGATCAAAAATAGCTCAAAAGTAAAACTAGAAAATTCTTTAGATGAGTGAAAATGGAAACAAACGCAGCAAGACACATTCTAGGGGATACAGCTAAAGCAATTTTTAGACAAAAACATGTAACTATAATGTTTGTATTAAATAGAAAGAAGACCCTCTCATCAATAAATTACCTCTTTGTTTGGAGACACTAAAACAGAAAATGCAAAATAAACCTAAGGAAAGAAGAAGAAACAAAATGATACTCACAGGAGTGGAAATTCATGAAATAGAGAAAATAGGATGTAAAACAATGAAGAAAAATCCATGAAAAATAAAGTTAGTTCTTTGGGAAAAAAAAAATCACAAAATCGGCTGGCATTTAGCTAGACTGATTTAAAAAATGAATGAGAGGAAACAAACTATTACAGTCAGGATTAAAAAAAAAAAGAGTATTACTACTTACATTATAGAAATAAAATAGATTAGCTAGGCACAGTGGTGCACACACATAATCCTGTAGTGCCTTATGGAGGCTGAGGCAGGAGGATCACAAGTTCAAAGCCAGTCTTAGCAAAGTAGACCATATCTCAAAATTTAAAAAAAAAAAAAAAATTAAAAAGGGCTGGTGATGTTGCTCAGTGGTTAAGTACCCCTGTACTCAATTCCTGGGGGGAAAAATAGAATAAAACATATTAAAAGGAAATAAATATGATGAGCAATTGTTTAGCATGTCATAAAGTTTTGATAAAATGAAAACATTCTTTGAAAGAAAAATTACTCGAATGGCTCATGAAGAAAGAGAAAATATGAACAGGTAAATATCAAGTAAAGAGATCAAAACAGTCATTTTCAAACTTCTCATAAAGAAAACCCAGGTCCAAATGGCTTTACTGGTGAATTCTACAAGACATTCAAAGAAGAATTAATATCAACACTTCACAGACTCTTTAAAAAATTGGACAAATAGGGAACACTTCTCAATTTCTTTAATGAAACTAATTCTGTCCTGATACTCAAACTACACAAAACATCTCAAACAATAAACATAAGGTCTCTAGAGTGCTATATTATTATCAAATAAAACAGATTTCAACACAAAATATAGTACCAGAGATAAAGAAATATACAACTTAGTGGAAAAATGTCAATTCACGAATGTATAAGCACACAAGAATAGCGTCAAAATAGATGAAATACACTGACAGATGAAAGGAATAGATAATGCTACAACTATAGCTTCAGATTTTTAACACCAATCTTTAAGTAGTCAAGTAACATGAAAGTAAAATCAACAAAGACATAAATACCTGGTTAATAAAACAATGAATTAGACCATTGATACTTTATAGAACATTAAATCGAACAATAGTAAAAGAGTTAAGTGATCTGAATGTATCATATTCTAAGATATAACACAAGATTTTTAATTTTAAGCAGATTGAAATGATTCATTTTTTCCTAATCAAATAAGAATTAAATAAAAAATAAAATATAACCCAAAGCACCACAAATATTTGTATGTTAAGCATAACATTTCTGATGTTTGAATGAAATAAGAAATACCATGTGAAATTGGACCATGTTTAAACTGAATGATAAGATAGATACAGCATAGCAAAGTGTGTGGGATGCCCCCAAAATAGTACATAAAGAAAATGTATAGACTTAGATACCTTCATTAGAAGAGAAGAAAGGTCATAAGTCCAGAATCAAAAATTACACTTTTACAAATAGATGAAGAAGAACAATGAAAGTAAAAGTAAGGGTAAGAACATAAGAGAGATGAAAGAGAATCAGGAACAAACAAAAAAGTCAATGAAATCAAAGCTGATCATTTGGAAAGCAATTATTAAAATGTGTGATAAATCTCTAACAGCAGAACAATACAAAAAAAAAAAAAAAAAAAGGACAAAAAGCACAAAACATCGGTGTAAGAAATAAAAAAAGGAGGAATTGAGGTATAAACTCCAGAAAGTGAATGGACAAAGATGAGCTAGGAAAAAACCATACCAACAAATTTGACAACTTAGATAAAATGAATGAAATAATTAAAGACACAAAGGGACCTGAAGGAACTTCTGGAGGAGGAAATCTATGTTTCATGTCCTGGTTGCAGTGGTTAGAATATGGCATATATTTGCCACAACTTAGAGACTTGTGCATTAAAAAAAAAATGCTGATTTTCATTGTGTGCCAAATCCTCTCAATAAAATTAACACAAAAAATTTGCCAAAATCCTGGCAAGTCCAGTAATAAGTAAGTAAAAGATCAAAAGCAGCCGGGCACATTGGTGCATGCCTGTAATCCTAGCAGCTCCTGAGGCTGAGATAGGAAGATCACAAGTTCAAAGCCAGCCTCAGCAACAGCCAGGCACTAAGGAACTCAGTGAGACCCCATCTCTAAATAAAATACAAAATAGGACTGTGGATGTGACTCAATGGGCGAGTGCCCCTGAGTTCAATCCCCAGTACAAAAAAGAAAAGCAAAATTATGAATTTATTACCATATCTTTTGAGTGTATTTTTTTAAAACTATAAACTCCTCACTTTATATATCACTCAATTATTTTTCAATTTCTGTTATTTTTAATATTTCTCTCTCTCTCTTTCTCTCTCTTTCCACACACACATACTTGCACATATACATATCCAAAAATTATTTCATTTGAACCATTTTCAGTGTACAATAGAATGGCATGAATTACATTCACAAATGTGCAACCATGACCATTATCTAATTAATATTAGAATTACAATTCATTGGTTAAAAAATAGTCACAGTTACAAACAGGAGACAACTAATTCAACAAAGTAAAATAAAATTGAGGTGAATTAGAGTGAATAAATAAATAATATTTAGTATATTTAATTTATTTTTAATAAGGTAACTCATAATATAATCAACAACTTAAGTAAAAGAAAATATGGGGTCTGTTTGATCAAAATGCTGAATTTCAAAAAGATTTTTTAAAAAATAAACCAAGAAAACATCTGATAGGTTTAACTGTATTAAATAATGCATTTTTGAAAGTTAACAAAATTAAAGAAAAATAAAAACTTTCTGAAAAATATTAGTTGAAAATAATAATAAAAAAGAAAATAATAGACAGTTCAAGCATGGTGATGTGTTCCTGTAATCCTAGTGACTCAGTAGGTTGAGACAGGAGAATTACAAGTTTGATGCCAGCCTTAGCAACTTAGCAACATCCTCTCTCAAAATAAAAAGGTTGAAGGATGTAAAACAAACAAACAAACAAAAAAAACCTCTATATAATCTCTTACCAACAAAAGGAAAACAATAACAATATTTTCAATGTTTCACTTCTTAATCAAAAGAAATGAGATTTAAAATAGAAATAAGATTTTATGTATCAAATTATTAAAGATATATAAAATAATAATGCTTGACTGGGATCCCCAAACTGCATGTTACTCCCTTAAAAGTAAGTGTGCAAATAATGCCTGCTTAAGAGTAGTTTGAAACTGTATGTTATGATTATGCACAAATGTCTATTACATTTACATTAATAATTACATCTGTAAATATTATCCTAACAATAACCTGAAAGGTATTGCTAATGACAAATTTGAAATTTGAATCAGTAATGGAATGATTAAATTGTATTTGGGACAGCTGTTCAAAGAAATCTCATAAGAAATCAAATTTCTAAAGGTTATTTCAAACTATGGGATATGTGTATAATACAATATTAGATGAAGAAAGCATATTTCTACAGAAATAATCTACTCAATTAATGAGAAATATACAAAAGAATTGTGTTAGCTGAACTTATTTAATCGGCTTGTCAAGTAACTCAATACAACTACTTCCTCTGTGTTAGTCACTAAATTCCCACACTCTGAGTGTGCTTAGTTCTACTCTGACCAGTTGAACCATTTGCTTACCAAGAGTGAGTTCAGTTAAAGGTGCAAGAACCTATTCATGCCACTTGAACCTATTATCATAATTAAGTAATTTAATTAAATGTTATATAAACAGAATTACTGGAAAAATGTTATTTTGCAAAAACGAAACAGATGGAAAGTTTAAATAAAGGTGAATTTTGAAAAATAAATTGCTATGGAGTTATGAACAGGTGAAACAGTGTTAAAAGGTGTGGGATAATATAAAAATAAGAATTCTTAGATGACATGCATCTTTAGGCTTTCATAGCACTTTTAAGAAACCAATGTTTGAAATGCTTGAACTGCTTGAAATTGTAGAGTACAAAGGAAAGAAGATATGAAAATCCTTTCAAGAATGAGCAGTCATAAGTAAAACCTTGGTCCCATGCCAAGATATTATCAAATGCTTATGCATCATTTCTTTGCTTTCAGTTAAAATAAAAGGTTTTGGGTACATTTATGTCATTTTCCATGAATGTCACTCTTACTGACTTTGTCAGTGATCACACCATCAATTGGTCCTTCTCACTGTTCAGCAATATCCTGTGTGAATCAATTACTGAATAACTAGAGGGATCATTGGTGTCCGATTGCTATGTATGACACAGGAACCATGACAAAGCCTGGTGAGACAGCAGCTTGAGGAAGGACTGAGGTCACATTTATCTGCCAATCTAGTGGAATAGAGATTAAAAGTGGTAAGCGAAGAGCAGTTACCAAAAATTGAGTAAGGCAATTTTTTTGTGTGTGTGCACATCAGCATGTGTGGTATGAAAGAGTGTAAATAAATAGGCTAAATGTTGAGTAGTTCTCTCATAGTAGTGGGATGTTGATTGACATTTGTACATCTCTCCTTCCGCAACTAACATTCATTGCTTTTACAATAAGAAAAAAAAAAAAAATCAATCTTTCATAAAATAGGCAATGACATGATTAGAAACATCATATTGAATGAAATTCAGGTAATTTTGCTATAAAGAAAACTCATAATAAAGACATACATTTGAAATTATTTTTTCATCTCTGGAATGAGAAAGACCAGATCTTGTGTTTTTGCTGTGACTGTTTATGGGTGCATGTGCAGAATGGGAGAGGAAGCTCAAGGAAACAAAGCAAGTCAGAAATCAGCTACTCAAAAGAATTTTGGGGTGGCCTTTTCACAGTACTCCACAAAGGGAGAAGTAATTCTTCCTTTGTGAAGAACTGTTGGCTCATTAACAAGAATTAGTTCTTGGCATATAAGCATTCCCAGAAGATGGAATATGTCCACCTCCTTAAATTCACATAAGCTACCCAGAAACTCATGAGTTCCAGGAATTTTTATTAAAATTTTCATATAAACAAGCCATCATTTTGAGATTATAGTTCCTGGTAATGATCTCCATGAATGCAATCAAAATATGCATTTGGACCAGAAAATAGACAATGAAAAAATATGGGGAAGACATTTTCTTAAAGATAGATTTTTATTGAAATGCTTATTTTTTCTTTACTCATTCACATTGGGTGTTACAGCACCATTAGTAAATTGTTATTTTTATGAGACTGTTTCACTCAGGAAATTTCTTAATTCATTACATTTTATTAGATCAGCAGTAATGAACCAAAAACAATATCATTTATTTTTATTACTACTGTAGGTTAAATCACAATGATTTATATAGCCAGATTGAAGCAATGACTGTGTAATTACTCTGTTATTGTCAACGATATATTTTTCTTAAATAAGACAATTTAACCACATTTAAAGTCAATAAATATAGAAATTTGTAAGTGAAAATAGTGGACTACTCACCCATCCTTTTCTACTCAAGGTACCATGTGGATCTATTCCAGGTGGTGAACATGGGGGAGGTAAGAAAATGAGCAAAAACATTTATATTAATGAAGTGACAATGATGAGCACTTTATAGTCAAGATGCATGGCTTTAGACTGCTATTCTTATTATTACAAACATAAAAGGGCTGATTCCCTTAAGCAGAAACCAAACAAAACCATTCCATACAGTTGATTTTCTGGATGTTTCTTCTCTTTGCATGAAAAGGAATATTTACTTCTGTGATCATTTTCCTTTAATGTCTTAAAATTCCAAAAGTTACAGCTTTGTTGGTAAATGTTTCCTCTATCATCTTCTGAAGCTTATGTCACTTCCATTAGTCCTTTTTTTTTTTTTTTTTTTTTTAGCAGAAGTGAAAAATAACTACTGGAACACCTGTCTCTTAATCTTGAAACCACTTGAAGACTTATCAGGAACCATCTTCTTTTACTAAGAAAATAACCTTTATTTTAATATGTGCTAAGGCATTGAGCTAACAATTTTTAGATTTCTTCACCTATTTTGTTTTGGTAATGGTGTATTAATATTTGTGGTTACAATGAGAACATTGCCTTCAAAATATTAAGAGGAAAAACAATTAGGGGTCTACCGTCCATTACCTACCATTGGATATCCAATTAATACTAAAAAACAAAAGGATTTCATAACTTATTTAGAAGCAAAACCTAAACTTAACAGTCATGTGGGCATCTTTAGTCTGAATTCTAGTTCACCTGATCATTCAACTACATTACATTGCTGAAGTTGTACGTGCTTGGTTAACAGTGTTTATATAATTCTCTGTGAGAGTTCTCTCCTATGTATTCAATTTGCCGTATTGCTTTCTCACATTGAAAAAAAAAAAAAAAAAAGAAGTCTTATTCTGCAACACATCTGGGCCAAGGGTTTTGGATAAGAGAAAGCAAATTATCTGTCTTTTCAATAAATGGTAAATTTGGTTTGAAAATGTGAATGAGCAGTAGAATTTTATGCTAAGATATTCCCTTGGTTTAATTTTTAAATATTTCATTGTGAATTCCTAAACTTTTCCTTTACCTTGTCTGCTTAATTCAAAATCCTAATAAACTGGAGATGTAGCTCAGTGATAAAGCCCTGTATTCAATCCCCAGAACTATGAACAGAACATCACTGATACATGGATGGCCTGGATGCTCCACATTCAGGGGGTGGAGCAGATGGCCCTATAAATGACTTTTGGGCAAAACAATTAGAAATATTCTGTCAGAATAATTTTATAAATACAGGGTCAACTTAATAAAAAAAGAAAATAAATGTTTTACATTTAGAAAGTCACCAGCAGCATAGCTCCTTCTGATTGAACTCAGGGGCCTGCCTTAATCATGCTAGACAAGTGTTTACCACTGAGCTGCAGTCCCAGCCCAGCATAGCTTCATTTTTGAGAGTTTTTTTAACATTTAGTTTTTAGTTGTGGGTGGACATAATACCTTTATTTTATTTTTACATGGTGCTGAGGATCAAACCCAGTGCCTCACGCATGCTAGACAAGCTACAACCACAGCCCCAGCATAGCTTCTTAAAATGTGAAGAAGGCTCATAACCAGGCTCTTAAGTGTATTCTGGGCACTCACCACTCTCTAAGAATGTTTAGGCCTGGCTATGGTTTCCAGTTTGTTTTGACATTGGGCAGCTTTTTCTCAAGGACCAACTTTATGTTCCAGAATATGATGAATTAGATAAGTCCTAAAGTTTCTCTATATCCAGAAGATATGAATTGGAAATAGCAGCTATTCTTAAATTTAAGTGAAAGCTTATTACAGCATATTTCATGACCAGTAATTTAGGGCATTTTGAGTAAAAACAACTACAAAGAAAGTTCTATCTCTTTTGTTCCTTTTTCCCAATTCTATCTCTTCGCTTCAGTTTTCTTGGAGCTTTTTAAAGTGCAAATGATTTCAGTTTATTTCTAGCAGTGTGAATATGACATAAGACTAACAAATATATGCATTGTCACACCAAATGAACACACAAAAACCTGAAGATGGAAAGTGTGCTTAGACCGTGATGCATGATTCACTTTCTAACAAAACATGGATTCCACTTCAAAGGAAAAGAAGAAAATAAAAGCTAAGCAATTTAAATTTTTCCTTTTCACTTGTTGTATATGCTGCATCAGAATATAATTTAGAAGTGTAAATTATTTGAACTCTATCTTCTTGGAAATTACTGAATGGTAGTTGTTGATAGCAACATTGTGTCCTCTCTCCTATGTCATATTCCCTTCTTTTCCCTGCTTTAAGTGTGAGTGAGGGAACATATTGTATTTTAAATTTTCTTTTCATTTATTTAAATTTATGACAGTGGTCCTTAGTTTCTTCAAGCTCCCATGGTCTTTAGTAAATTTTCTTTTTTGCACTAGTTTTAAAGGTAATGCTTTCATTCCCTTGTGAATTTTTCTCTTTTAATTTACTCTCTCAAAAAAATTCAATTTTTTTTTATTGAACTTAATGAAAGCAACAAGTGATGATACACTTGGGTTTAGAAATCCATGGGTTTACAACCATAAATTTCAGTTCAACTAAGAAAAAAAGATGCTAAAGAAGAAACCATAATTCAGAAAGATTTGATTAACAAATTCAGTCATGTGATGATAAAATCACAGTGTTTTATCATCAAAAATTTAATTCAGATCATTTAATTATAGCAGTGGATTGAATTAAAATAGCATAAAACCGAAGTTACATTTTTAGAAATTACTTCCACTTTTTTTTTTTTTTTTAAACATTTCTCTTTCATTTCCCCCTTGTTTCTTAGGAAATACTGAAAACATCAAGTGGTTTTTGCTCTTTGAATTTATCAGGCCTGGGCATATTTTACTAGTGTTGATGATTTTAAGTTCTTTTAAGATGTACTGACTTGAACTCATACAAAACAAAGTAAGAAAAAAAATTTAAATGACCATATGTTCCCTTACTCACACTTAACTCAAGGAGAAAAGGGAGACTATAACACAAACAGGAGAGAGGACACACAATTGCTATCCACAACTGCCATTCAGTATTTTCCATGAAGATAAGTGTTTCATATATACCATACTTTCCAATTATATTGGAAAAGCAGCATACACAATTGAAAAGAAAATTTTTAAATTGCTTCAGTGTTTTTTTTTTTTTAAGTGGAATCTATGATTTTGTAAAAATAGTGAATGATTCATCATGGCCCGAGTACACCTTTGGTTTTCAGGTTCTTGTGTGCTCATTTGGTATGACACTGCATATATTTGTGAGTTTGATGTTGTATTCAAAGCAGAGGTTCCTGGGAGACAAGGAATGCTCTTTGGCATTTAACCCTCTTTGCTTAAGCATCACAGAAACAGTGAATTCATATTTAACATATTGGGGAGCAGATCTTTGTTTAGGGAGCTCCAACAGCAAAGATCACATTCAACCAGTTTAGTTATTGACATTAAATCTAAATAGAGCCTCATATGGTATCTTAGGGAACTCCCATTATTTTCTATGGAAAATAAATCTTATTGAATTGACAAAGTCTTTGATACAATTCAAGTCTATGATTACTGCAATAGAACCTACAGCCTTGAAAGCACTAATAAGCATAACAGCAAACTTAAAGAATTAAAAAAAAAGTAGTACATAAAGATAATGATAATATAAGCTGATAAAAGTGTATATCACAGGTGGCAAATTTTATAACATTTGAGGTATGTTCCTTACAAAATCATGTGCTAACATATGCTCTAAAGTGGATAAATCTACAAAACTTCAGAAAGAAAAATTCCAATCCCACCTTTTTAAAAATTATTCAAGATGTTAATGATTTGTATTTCATACTACAAATGGTTTTTCCCCCCGTAAAAATCAGTATCATTTCAAACTGAATGTGGTTCATGTGTGTAGAATTTAGTGACAGTAAAAATGTTAAGAAACAAATAGAGTGAAAGGCAAAGGGCAAAAAGCTTTATTCAACTGAATCAGCAGAATATAGGACGTTTTCAAAGTTAAAATTCAGAAAGACTTTGGTCCAATTTCTCTATTTCTTCTTAAGGCCACAGTTTTCTGTTATCTTGAACTTAAAATGAGCTAATGGACAGGACCTCCCATTTTCTTCAATTCCTTGCCTGCGGAATGTGCTACAGAAGTACTTTCCCTCACTGAAATCTATGATGGGTTACAGAGGAAATAAAAATATTGCCCTATTGCCTGTGGAGAAAGGAAACAGCATTTTAGAACCAAGGCAGAGGTCAGCATTTGTTTGTGCTCAAACTTGATGTCACCATTCTGAGTGGCTTTCGATTGAACAGTCTATCGCTGTTCAGCCCAGCTCACAAAGAAAACATCTTATTTCTGATATATTCCATCTGAGGAGACAGAAGCTACCATTAACCTATTATAAAAGCCACTGGCATACCTAGATATTAAAAGAACAAATTTAAGGAAAACAGTGAATTGTGCAGATTTGAAAGTAGCAAGTTCCATTTGTGTTTCTGCCCCCATCATATAGCTGGAGATACCAAACTTTGGGCTTTGTGAAAGCATCTCTAGATTTATAAAATGTGCCTCTGGATAAGTTTTATGAACAAACACAAAAAAGAAAAGAAAAGGGAAAAAGAATTGAAAGTTAAACCTTATCTGTTTTTGTGCATTACTCTGAAGGTACAGTTCCATATTCTACTTACCTAATATTTACAAAGCTTAGGAAGATCAGGTTTAAAATGGTCTCTCCAGTCTCTTTTATTTTCTCTCATTTTCCCAACCTTTATAAATCTGAAATCATTGGTCTTTTTTCGGTTACTTGAATGTAGTCACAATTTATGATGGCTTTAGCACCTTCTCAGTATTGTTTCTGCAAAAATCTTACCTTTTTCTTCCTTTGGGTAACTCTTAGTGCAGTACCAAAACTCAGCTTTTCCTTGCAAGACTGGGCTGGGTATTCACATTTTCCCTCTACTTTTCCATAAGTGGCATTAATCATCCTTTTGGGATATTTTTAATCTTCTCATCATATTGAAAAGAAGATGAGAGGAAAGAACAAGGGAACTCCATTTACCATTATGTGGGAGGCGCACAGTATATGTTTAACAAACTTTAATTAATGGATTGTTATGGTTTACATATGGTGTCCCATAAAATCTCACATGTGAGACAATGCAAGAAGGTTTGGAGGAGCAATGATTGGGTTATAGCCTTAATCAAATTAGTGAATTAATCCTGATGGTATTAATTGAGTGGGGTGTGGCTGGAGGTAGGGGTTCATTGGGGTGTAGCTTTAGGGTATATATTTCTATCTGGAAAGTAGACTCCTCTCTCCCTCCTGATCATCATGTGAGCTGCTTCCTTCTGCAACACGTTTCCACCATGTTGTTCAACCTCACCTGAGGAATGGAGCCAGCTGTCTATGGAATAAGAGCTCTGAAAACATGAGCTCTCAAATAAACTTTCCTCCTCCACAGTTGTTCTGGTCCTGTCTTTTAGTCACAGCAGGGATAAAGCTGACTAAAACAGGGATATTCTAAATGTTTTCTGTCACTAAAATAAGCTGAATTTGTGAAAATAGTTTTAATTTTTAGAAATTTATACCTGATAATGGTAAATTGATTTTGCCTAAAGTTTTTACTGAAATAATATTAATAACAAGGATGATAATGATAGCTACTACTAACATTTATTGAACTTCTACTATGATTAGATACTATGTTAAGAGTTTTCATATATTTTTTCATCCAATCTTTATAATGATTCAACAAAATGGAAATTTGTTTTCTCATTTTCTAATTGAGAAAGTGGATTTAGAAGTAATTTTTGTAATGTAATAACAGGAAAAGTAAGAATTTAAACCCAGAACTATTTTATTGATCATCTAAATCACCATATTATGTGCCTTCTACAGATAGGTATGGGTATTGATTTACACTTTCAGTATTTGATTAGTTTCATGTTTTACTTTATTCTTTTTATTTTTTTTTATTGGTTGTTCAAAACATTATAAAGCTCTTGACATATCATATTTCATACATTAGATTCAAGTTGGTTATGAACTCCCAATTTTACCCCAAATACAGATTGCAGAATGGTAGAGGATAGGAAAGGTAGCAGAATACAACAGTTACTAACAGGGCATTATGTAAAAATGTGGATGTGTAACCGATGTGATTCTGCAATCTGTATTTACTTTATTCTTAAATTATGTAGTAGCTATCTATGTGAGAGAAAATTAACTAAGAAAGGGGATAACTATTTTTTTAAAATGCTTGCTCTTAGACTATATGTACTTATTAAAGGACTTTCCAAATAACTGTAGATATAGATATATATCTTACTGTCAGGAGTCCTCATTAATACTTTATGGTCTTTGCTTTCTCACATTTTACAATATCAAATTTCCAGCTTCTCATGGTTTTCATTATCTCTAATTGATGATTACAATTACCATGCTATATAGTTCCAAAACATTATCATCATATAACCATATTGTTGCTGGGGCTTAGTGAAAAACAAATTGTTTAAAAAATAATTCTACATCATTCAATCTCTGTGTCATGGTTTGGATGTTAGGTATCCTGTGAGACAATGCAAGAAGGCTTAGAGGAAAAAATGATTGGGTTATGAAAGCCTTATGCTAATCAGTGAGTTAAACTCCTGATGGGATTAACTGAGTGATAACTGGGAGGTGGGGTGTGGCTGGAGGAGGTGGGGCATTGGGGACATGGCTCTGGGGTATATGTTTGTATCTGGTGAGTCTCTCCCCCTGCTTGCTGATCATCCTGTGAACTGCTTCCCTCTGCCACACTCTTCTGACATGATGTTCTGCCTCATCCTGAATGTTGAAATTTGGTCAACTGTCTCTAGACTGTGATTTCTGAAACCGTGAACCCGCAAATAAACTTTTCCTCCTCTACAGTTGTTCTAGTTGAGTCTTTTAGTTACAGAAGCAAAAAAAAAAAACTGATGAAAACACTCTGTTTTTTTGTGAGGTACTTAAATATTATCACCATTTTATCTTCCTGTATTGATGAAGAAGTTGAGGTTTATTACAATTAAGTAATTAGTAAGTGCAGGAATATGAATTCAAACTGTTGGAACCCAGTGGTGGTGACGTTCAAGTTCCAGTGATTTTTGTGAGTAAACAACTAGATACAAAAATTCCTTTCTTTCCTGTCTGTCTTTTGTCCCCTTGTGTAGTTCAGACAGAAAGGAAATTTCCTTTCTTTCTTTCTTAGTCTATTAGTTCAGAACATCTTCTATATGAAAAGATTCATGCGAAATTCCTGAGTACTCTAAAATACCTCTCTGTATAACCCAAGAGGTGACTTATCTGAAGCTGAATTATCAGTAAGTTTTAATTTTGTTTCAGGAAAGATTTTTTAAGTTTCACCCTGTTGTTTTTTACATAATTTTGCACAGATATTATCAACACATTTACATAAAAGAACACACATCTAATGTTGCACATTAAAAATATATTTTCAATATTTAGCAACAAAGCCTCTCAGTGAATTAATCAAAAAATTTACCATTTCTGGACTCATTGCCATGATTTGGTGGTAGCATTTGATCTGACTTGGAGTAGGTAATATGTGATAAATTGCTTAGCAAATTAGAAATTAGGACCTTTGCCCTGTTGAATTAGGCTAGGGCTCCTCTAAATTGAAGAGAGATAGTTCGCGACATGCAATGTGAGAAATGGAGTGTTCAGTTATAGGTCTAACTTCTTCCTCTGAAAGCGCAAGTTGTATCTTTGATGGCCTGTGCTGCTTGGGGATTAGATATTCCAGCCCCCACACTGAGTTCATGGTCCTTTGGAAGACTTCTTTGTATTTTCAAAATATTTCTGGACATTGCCTTCCAGTTAGAGTCATCACTGTTTCAGCATTTTACCAACCTTCTGAAATCATTTAAGATTGGGGACTTGCCAGATAAATGTCATAGAGACAATTAAAGGCATGGCTGTTCATGAATATTTTGCTCTAATCAAGGATGGGGAAATCATTAAAAATATTCTTAGATGCCATCATGTGACTACTTGGCCATAGCAATAAATAATGAGGTACTATAATGTTTTGTAGAATCCTTTGAAAAATTACTTTATGATTGAAAGTAGAAGTTGGTACAGTATGAAACTTAATGGCGCATTTATGATTTTAAAAAATATACTAACAAACATGTGCATCAATAACATAGTGGGCAAAGTCTGCTTACTATATAGTCTCACAAATTCCTTGAAAAATAAGCTTTCTCTTACTTTAGAGAAGCTTATACTAAATGGATAAAATAGATATTTTTCTAAGAATCAATGGACTAATGAGCATATTCTACACAAATGTGGTACCATCTCCAGTCTCCAGCAAGCACTGTCTTTTCAGAGAATGACAATGACAATATATACGCATTCTGGAGAGATCTGAAACTAAATAGCCACATCTGCTTACTAGTTTCTCAAGGAAAGATGATCAGTAGTCCTTGGAGAGAGACAGTTTTACATGTCACCTTTGATTTCACAGTCTTGAATTGCTCATCTGTAAAGCACTTTTGTTGACTGAAGGATCTGTGAGTCAGAATGAACAAAGACATATTCACTTTATAGCAGATATGTGGATACACACTTCAGTCTAGGTGTCAAAGCTCAGCAGATATTTTTATAAAAGGAATATCTCACTTGCCAAGAGTGACACTTGAAAACTAGCTTCACTTAGCATCTCTGAGTCTCATGAAGATTACGTAGCAGCAGACAAAATGCTATTGAAGGCAAAAGAGGAAATAAACACCTTATTACTTGATAATTTCACTCTGACAGACAGAATACATATTAAATTGCAAAAACTATCAGTTGTGCATATATTGTCAGCCATTAATTAATCAACAAATATTAACCAACAACTTTATAAAGCATAAAGGGGTTTACTTTTATCATTTTATTTTATTTTGATATTGGGGATTGAACCCAGGGACAGTTAACCACTCTGCCACATTCCCAGCCCCGCCTTTTTTAATGTTTTATTTTGATACAGAGTCTTGCAAAGTTGCTGAGGCCCTTGCTAAATTGCTGAGTCTGGCTTTGAACTCATGATCTTCCTATTTCAGTCTCATGAGCTTCTAGGATTATAGGTGTGTGCCATCATGCCCAGCTATAAGGGTATTTATTAACATGTGTTCTATTAATTTAAATAGTTGCTCTGATACTTTCTATATAACCTAATAGAGGTGGAAATCACTTGGATGTGCTTAAGTTTTTCAGTTTTTTGTTCAATCTTTATCTTTGAAAGATAATACTTATGCTCTCATCCTATGCTGCTGGAAATCTCGTAGCTACTCCCTATTAATAAAATAATTGTAAAAATCAAGGATTTCCTGAGTCTTCAGTTTTTCTAGTTACATCTTGTTTTGGTACCTTGCTTCCACTTGGATATTAATTTCCTCAGTTGGTCTCTTATGGCTCTTCCTTTATTATCCAAACGTATGTACTATGGTAGTTTCCCTCATCAGTTAGGAAAATGAGAATGCAGAAGGACCAGGGTTTTACTCAGTATCTGGGCATATTAGTCCGGGGTTCTATCACAGTAAAATACCCCCCCAAACTGGAAAATAAATCCTAGACACCCTTGTTCTTAAAAATTCCTTAGACTTTCTTGCTAGTTGCTCTTCAGACAGCCCCAGACATCTACAGAGCCTTGCTTACTCTTCTTTAAACAACCTGTCAAACATATCATGCAGCCAGTTGACTGAACAAGCAAAACTCAAAGAGACATAAAGAAATAATATTTTTTCTCTTCTCCCATTGCCATCTCCTACCCCACTGCTCACTCAAACTCTCTCTATGGGCTCGTTTTCTGTTCCTGAGTGAACTCTAACAGAAATCCTGTGGAATTTTATAATCACTTTCACATAATAAATTTTTTTTTTTTTTTTTTTTTTTTAGTGGTGCTGGGGATTGAACCCAGGGCCTTGTACATGGGAGGCGAGCACTTTACCAAATGAGCCCAATAACCATTTTTAAATCACAAAACATAGACAATTCAAAAATCAAAAAATTCCGTACTTTTAGCTCATCTTACAGTAAATGTTTCCAAGCCCATTTGAGTGTCTACTGAGGGCAGAAAGCTGGGAGCTAAGCCCTGTTTGACCCAACATCTCAGTCCTGTCCCCTTCCTTCATGGTGAACAGCTCTACCTCCTCCAGTGTTGAAAGTGGATGAGGGCAGCAGAGACTGGCCATGATTGGACACCACGTAATTCGGCATTAGTTTCCTCTAGCACAGCAGATGCTTTAAATTTGAACAATTTCTTCTTTCATGTGATATTCACAAGTTCTTTGGAGGATCATTCAGTTCTGGAGACTTCTGATCTATTTAATTTCTGTAATTCAGGCAAAGGATTTGCCCAGCTTACTATTACTCTGCAAATCCCCCATTTTCCTGTGCACCACTCCACATGATCTTTTTCTGTTTCCCTCCCACCAAGTGCTGCACTTAGGAAGAGCCCATTTAACTTGAGGACAAGCTGTCTCTCTGCTTTGATGCTTACATGCACTGATGGGAAGCCCTGGCTCATCCATGATCTTCAGGCATTCCCAGCAGAGCTGCCATTTCCCGCTGTACCATGCATCAGAGACACCAGCCAGCTAGTTCTCTTCCCTTCAGGAAGGCTTTTCAGGGAATGTCCTGAGACCCTAGCCAAGCTCATTTAAGGGGCATTTTGAAACCCTTGTCCCTTAGGTTATGGGGATGGAGAAGCCATTCCCTCTTCTATAATAATGGGGTGATGGAATGACTGCACATCACTATATTTCAAGAACATTCCCTCTAATTCCCAACCTCATTCTTCCTACTTATCTAACATTGTTTAAAGACTAGAAGTGGGGTTCAGTGAACAGAACTCATTCTTACTCAGAACAACCTCCCTTGGAGGCCTTAATTAGGGCTTGAACATCTCATTTTGAATTTAGGCATCGATGCTACCTATTTATTGTTGGGCCTCAACCAAAATTGAGACAAATATTGATCCATTCTATCATGTTGTAATATTGAAAAGAAAGATCGGGTTCTCTCTCCAAGAGAATTCTATAGTCATATTTTGAAATAAAACTTACTCTAGCTGCTGATTCTTCACTTTCTGAAGATAGTAGTATACCTTGTGCCACTTTTAGCTCCAAGATGTACTTGAAATCAACTAAAGTACCAGGATATCTCCACAGGCCTGTGGTGTACATACAGAAAAAAAAATGCATAAATATGAATATTTTCTGAGCTCCTTGGTCTTGTGGCTCAGAAAAAGTTGATCTGCTGGGGTAGGGCACACACACACACAAACTAAACTCCAGCACATGGACTGTTAGAGCATATGAAGTGGTTGAGGATGTTTTTCTTCCCAAATTTGAGGAGAGTGGCTGTTTCAAATGGTTCTAGATACACAAAGCTGGCTTTCAGAAATAAAAATGAAATGAAACATCTATGAATTGGAAACAGTGATATTATTTTCTTCTCTGGGTTTTGGTCAGAATTAAGTATACATGGGTGAATGACTTGTACTATGTTTTTAAATTAATGAGTACTTATTAAATGTTAGGTATTATTCCCATTAACATTACTAAAATGATTATCATTAATGATGATGTTTACATCTACATCCTGAAAACTAAAAACAGTGTCCAGTACATGACAGAATATAATAGTTGCTGAATGAGTGAATAACTTTGTAAAGGACTGCTGATCCTCAAAATGTTCAGGACAACTATTCTGAAAACTATATTTTATTAAAATATTTCTAGATATTGCTTTGTGGAATGAGAATTGTGTCATTCTTGTTCACTGTTGTATGACATGCCTGACATGCTCTTTTATGCACTAAATTCCCCCAATATAAATATTTTTATAAATAGGAGACATTATTAGATGTTTCATACTTAAAGTCAATATTATATTTTTCAAAAAGAATAAGGTAATACAAAAATAGCCATTTTTATATTTATGACTTTTCTTACCTTTTACTGCTCCATTCAAAAATTGGGAATTAGTCAAATTTATTGAAAAAGGAAATATTATTAAAATAAAATTTTACAGGTACAAGTGAAGCTCCTATGATCACCTCCTCAAATTCATTTCCTTCTTTATCAGATAAAATGATTGTCCTGAATGTATGTTTTTATATATTAACAAAGAACAAGCAGTTTTAAAATATTATATAGTTGTATTCATTATACATGTATATTATTATAAAATTAGATTTTTTATCCACATTTTGTTTTATTTTATTTATTTATTTATTTATTTATTTTTGGTACTGGGGATTGAACCCAGGGCCTCATGCATGTGAAGCAAGTACTCTACCAACTGAGCTATATCCCCAGCCCCATATTTTATTTATTTATTTTTATGTGGTGCTGAGGATCGAACCCAGCGCCTTATAAGTGCAAGGCGAGTGCTCTACCGCTGAGCCACAACCGCAGCCCCACACATTTTGTTTTAAACTTCAATCAAAACGGTACAGATGTTCTCTGGTCCATTCATTTCAACTGCCATATAAAATTTATTATATGAATGAAAGAAAAAAAGCTTACCTATTTTCCTATTTATGCATATTTATTCACAAATTTTCTTTTATTAATCATGCTGCAACAAGCATTCATTAGCTAATTCCTGTGCATATGTACTTCAGTTTCTCTTCTGTGTGGTCCAAGAACTGGAATTGCTTGATCAGCAGTGTTACTAGATATTCCAACTGGTCTTAGAATTGGTGACTCAGCACTCTCACAAGCCGTGTATAAGCAATCTCAATATCCCCAAATCCTCATCAATAATTATACTGTTTGATTTAAACATTTTTGCCTGTGTTGAGTTTTTTAATAATTATTTTGTTTCCATTATCTCCATGTACTATTTCCCTGTTAACTAGTGAGATTTATGCATGTTAATTGGCAGGCCAATTATCTAAATTTTTAGTAGAAGATTTTTAAAGTTTTTACAAGAATTGAGGCTTACTTCTATTATATAATATGGTGGCTTTTTAAAAATTATTCCTTTGATATGATTATGTATTTTTTTCTTTTACATCTTTTATTGAAGTAGATTTTCATGGTTCTTTCCATATATTTTTTTCAGTTTTCTTTGGAAGCACTACAGGCAATTTTTTTATTTTTTATATTTTAATATTCATGTTGTGCTAGTTGGCTCTTCATTGATGTGATCAATGCACCTCACACGAATTTTGTCTCAAAGTTTCAGAGATTTCAGTTGATAGTCAGCTGGCCACATTGCTTTGTATCTGAGGTGAGGTAAAATAACAGTGGAAACACATGGTAAAGGAAAGTTGTTCAGCTCATGGCAGCAAGAGAGGAAGAGAGAAGGAGGCCCATGACAAGAAATGCCCTTAAGGATATACCCCTAGTGACTTACTTCCTTCAACAAATGCCCCCACCCTACACACCTACAGTTTTGACATCTCACACTGTCTATTCATTTATCAATGGATTAGTCCACTGATGAAGTCAGAGCCTTCACAAAAAGCCGTACCTCTGAACAAAAGCCCTACCTCTGAACATAGGTGCCCTGGGGATCAAGCCTTTAACATTTGAATTTTGGGGGAACAACCATATCTGAACCATAACACATGGTAACTTTAACTTTTCTCATGAAATTCAAAATTATTCAGTATTTCCATTCTGCTTCTTAATACAACATAGATTTCAACATAGTTTACCAACTGAACACAAAAAAGGTCAATCTTGTTCTCATCATTCAGAATTTAATTTTACCTTTAAAAATACTCATTTAAAGTTATTAGTATTTTATGAATACTTGTGCTCACTGTTTGTTTTGTCTCATGTTTTATCTTTGTTTGTGGTGTCCCTTTTTTTCTACATCCTACTTTACTAGACCTTTGGTGAGAAACTATTTGTGATAAGCTCTTTGCTGTGTGAAATATCTTTGTGATTATTCTTGCATTATATGTGGGTGTAAATTGGTTTGTTGTTGCAATGTAGCAGACACACAATTTCATTGGAAGACTATAATAAGCCATCATTTAGCTCATGCATCAGAGAATATGATAGATTAGCTGTGGAAGGTGTGCTTCATGCATGCCATGTCTCTCATCTTCCTTGTGTAACCAGCAAGAGATCCTAGATCTTCATGATTTATCATGAAGTTGGCAGAAATACATAAGAGTAAGGAAGGTGGCTTAAAACCCAGGCTTACATCTGGCATACTAATACTTCCAACATAATGTATTGGCCACAACCAGTCATATTGCTGCATGTAGAAACCAGTGAAAAACACTTTACTTGTTCACTGGGACAAATTGCAAAGTTATGTGGCCTATGGTATGATTATAGAAAAATAAAAGGATTGAAAAGAGTAATGAAATTCTCTTCATTTGGTGTCAGTGATGTCATCTCACCACATGGGAGCTGTTGATCCTTTGTTTTCTGTCATCTGTTACTGATGGCACATATGTGGCACACACAACTTTTCTTTTTGGTTTTTAAGATTTTCTCTTTGTCAGTAATATTCTGAAGATTAACTACAATGTTTCTGAATGTGGCTTAATTATATTGGTCCTTTTTGGTACTCAAGATATATTACATTTGTTTTTAACTCTGAAAATTAATCTACAAACACAACTTAAACATACTTAAATTATACTTGACTATTACTTTCAGCCTCAGAACTCTAATTGGAAGTAAGTTAGATTGTCTCAGTCTGTTGCTTTTATTTGAATCTCTCTTTCTCTCTCAAGACTTTTTTTTTGTTTTAAATTAGTTATCAATTCAATTAGATATAAATTACAGCAAAATGCATTTTGATTCATTGTACACATTGCAGCACAACTTTTTATTTCTGTGGTTATACATGATATAGCATCATACCCTATGTGCAGTCTATGTACCTAGAGTAATAATGTCCATCTCATTCCACCATCTTTCCTGCTCCCATGCACCCTCCTCACCCTCCCTCCCATTTCCCCAAAGTTTCTGCATTCAAGACTTCTTTTTAATATCCAACAGACTCTATATAGTTTGCCTCTTTTTGTTTCTTCATTTGTTGATTTATTTATTTATTTTTATGTTGAGGATTGAACTCAGGGCCTCATACATACTAAGTTCCCTCTCTGCCACCAAGGCTACACCCATAGCTTCTATTTGCTCTTTTTTTAAAAAAAAAAATATTTTATTTTATTTTATTAGTTTTCAGCGGACACAACATCTTTGTATGTGGTGCTGAGGATCGAACCCGGGCTGCACACATGCCATGCGAGCGCGCTACCTCTTGAGCCACATCCCCAGCCCTCTGTTTGCTCTTTTTAAAATGAAACTTGCTTCCTTCAGCTTTCAGAGTGATTTAATCATATTTAAAGTATTTGTCAGACAGTTGTATAAATATATTTTCTTCTCCAGCAGCACTTTTCCAACATTATTGTACATATGAGTTTCCTGGTGTTTATATTAAAATGTAAATTTTAATTTAGTAAGTCTGGGTTGATGCCTGAGATTCTGTTTCTAGTAAGCTCCCAGGTGATGCTAAGGCTTCTGGTCCAAGGATTGTACATTAATTGGTAAAGATCTAGAGATAAAATATTTGGTATGTTTTAGTCTTTTTTAAGGTGCATCCACACATTTGAGATGTATGTTTTCAGACTTATTTTGGTTACATTTATTATTTTCTTCCTCAACCTCCTAGTACCTCACCCTCTCATCTCCCTTTCTACTGACTAGTTTATGATTGACTCCAGGTAACTCACAGTGTTCCTGGTCCAAAATTAAGTTTTTTACTGACCCTTTCATATTACCTGGTCTGCAGAGATATTAAGCACCCATCAAATATTTTAAAGGAGGAGGTATACAGTTTTATTCATTCTTGGTCAAGATGTTATATCTGTGTCCCACTGTCCTTCTACCTTCCTGGGTGAGGAACTAAAATTCCATCTTAATAACTCTCACCTCATTTTATGAGTTATTATTTGAGCTCCTGACTTGAAATGGTAAATTCTGGTTTTACTCCCCGTTTTATTGCCTCAGAACCCCTTTAACTCATACATTTTCTGGTAGCCAGGCATCCGAGTTCATTAGGCTTCTGAGTGCAGTAGACTTTTGAGTTCAATTCCACTTTCAATTTGCATTTTTTTGTTTGCCTCCATAAATATATCACACATACACATACACAACCACAAATATTTGAATATGTGTATGTGTATTTTGGGGTCTTCCTTTTCAACTTTTATCTCATGTTATTATGTATCAGGAGCAGAAATTGTGGACCCAGGTATGAATATATAGATATCTCTCAACCAAATATCTTTCTGTAAAACTTTTTAAGCCAAAGACCAAACTTTCTATCTTTGAAATAAATTTAAGCACAGAACTTATGAAAATATAAAGTTAATAATTATTGATATAAGATTTTTTTCCAATTTATTTACCATTTTATCTAATTTTAAAGTTTTTTTTTTTTTTTTTGAAAAGTGTGATTTTCAAAGTGAAGTTTTAGAATCAGGCCTTGTTTGAGGAAACACTACAGAAGTCATAAGAAAGTAGGAAGCATCACACATAAAGGATATAAAGCATTCATGTATATTTGATTGGTAATACTTAGGTTTCTGTTTGCTCGATCACAACTGTGTATGAATTCATATGATTAGTGTGTAAATTCAATGATATATGAGTGGTGTTTTGCATTTTTGTTGTATTCTCATGTATGTATTTTTTTCTCTTTGTTTATATCCTTCCTCTCTCTTTCTGTTTTCTTGGATTTTCTCTCCAATGTTTCTCCAACCAATAGCCAATCTCTATTGGCTCTTCTTCCACTCTTCCTATGAATTTTTTACTTCTAGCTTCTCTCTTCCTCTCTCAAGAACATCGCATACCACACTACCTCTGTTTTCTTGTCCACCATTTGAAATTATAAACCATTTTAACAAATTTTCTGTTTATACTATAAATAGTTATTGAACTCAGCTTTTTGGTTTAAAGTAAGGAAGCGGTAGATGCCTTAGTGGGAGCTATTAAGATTAAGGCTATATATTGTTTATACTAGGTGCTGTTGATATTGGTCTCACCACTAAAGCTGAGGTGCTAGAAACCTTCAGGGACACCATAGGTCTATAGATAGAATTTGTAATGACTTAGATCTTTTACTTCTAGATTGGAAAACACATTAACAACATGAAAAAACAAGGGAAAAAAGCACCCCACACAAACCAAGATGCTTCAACAACAGAAGCCACTGATAACACAGTAGAAGAATTGTCCCAAAAGGAGTTCATATTGTACATAGTTAAATTTATATGTGAAATAAAGGAGAGTAAAAGTAGTAAAATAAAATTTAAAAAAACACATGAAGTGAAAGACCACTTTTAGAGATTGTTAAAAAAAACAAAAACAAGCAGAAATCCTCAAAAGGAAGTAATCAGTAAACCAAATTATAAATTCAACAGAAAGCATCACCAACAGACAAGACTGGTTGAAAGAGAGAAATTCAGACAATGAAGACAAAATACGTAATATTGAAAGTAGAGTTGACCATGCAGAGCAGATGGTAAGAAATAATGAACAGAACATCCAAAAATTATGGGATAACATGACAAGACCAAATTTAAGATTTATTGGAATATAAGAAGGAGCAGAGATAGAAACCAAAGGAATGTACAATCTTTTTAATGATATAATAGCAGAAAATTTCCCAAACCTAAAGAATAGAATGGAAGATCAAATACAAGAGCCTATAGGACTCAAATGTACAAAATCACAACAGACCCATACCAGGACATATTATAATGAGAATGACTAACACAGAGAATAAAGATAAAATCTTAAAGGCTTTGAGAGAAAAAAAGATCAAATTACGTATAGGAGGAAACCAATTTGGATCTCAACTTATTTTTTAACCTAGACTTTCAAAGCTAGGAGGTCCTGGAATAATATAGCTTAAGCTCTGAAAGAAAATGGATGCCAACCAAGAATCTTATATCCAGCAAAGTTAAGTTTCAGCTGTGAAGATGAAATTAAGACCTTTCATAATTAACAAAAATTAAAAGAATTCCCAACTAGAAAGCCTATATTATAGAACATACTCAATAAAATATTCCATGAGGTTGAAGTGAAAGCCAGCAAAGGGAGGATCTACACTAAAGGAACATTCAACCAAAGAAGAAACTAAGACAACTCAAAACCAGAAATAAATCAAAATGACAGGGAATACAAATCATATCTCAATAATAACCTTGAATGTTAATAGCCTAAACTCATCAATCTAAAGACATAGATTGACAGATTGGATTAAAAAACAAGACCCAACAATATGCTGTCTCCAAGAGACTCACTTCATGGGCAAAGACATCTACAGGCTGAAGGTGAAAGGATGGGAAAAAACTTATCACTCATATGGATTACATAAACAAGCAGAAGTTTCCATTCTCATTCCAGATAAAATAGACTTCAAACCAAAGTTAATCAGAAGAGACAAAGAAGGACATTTCATACTTTTTAAGGGAAGTATATATGAGCAGAACATAGAAATTATAAATATTTATGCACCAAACAATGGGCATCTATGTACATCAAACAAACCCTTCTCAATTTCAAGAGTCAAATAGACCACAATACAATAATACTGAATGACTGTGACATGCCTCTCTCCCTACCAGACAGATCTTTCAAACAAAAACTAAATAAGGAAACTATAGAACTAAATAATGCAATCAATAATTCAGACTTAACATACATATATAAAATATTTCATCCATCAACAAACAAATATACTTTCTCAGAACATGGCTGCTGAGAAGAATGTATGCCACAAAGCAATTCATAGTAAATACAAAATGAACAAAAAACAGAGCTAATACCCTGCATTCTATCAGACCAAAATGGAATGAAATTAGAAATCAATGATAAAATAAAAAATACAAGCTACTGTAACAAATGGAGACTAAATAATACACTATTGACTAATTAATGGATAGTAAAAGAAATCAAGGATGAAATAAAAAAAATTCTTAGAGGAAAATGAGACCAGTGATACAACATATGAAAATCTCTATGACTCTATGAAGATAATACTAAGAGGAAAATTTATTGCATTGAGTGTATTCATTTGAAGAATAAAAAGTCAACAAATAAATGACCTAACACTATATCTAAAGCCCTAGAAAAAGAACAAATTAACACAAACAGCAGTAGGAGACAGAAAACATTTAAAATCAGAGCTGAAATCAGTGAAATTAAAACAAAAGAAACAATTGAAAACATTGACAAAAGTTGGTTCTTTGAAAATATAAATAAAATAGATAACCCCCCTAGTCATGCTAATGAAGAGAAAAAGAGAAAAAAACTCAAATTACTAAAAAACAAGATTAAGAAGGAAATATCACAATGGATCTTTCTGAAATACAGAAGATCATTAGAAATTATTTTGACAATTTGTATTCCAATCAGATAGAAAATATCGAAGACATTTCTAGAGATATATGACCTATGCAAACTGAATGAGGAGGTCATACATGATTTAAACAGAACAATTTCAAGCAATTAAATAGAAAACACCATCAAAGCCTATCAACCTAGAAAAGCCCAGGAATGGATGGATTCTCAGCCAAGTTCTACAAGACGTTCAAAGAAGAATTAATATCAATACTCCTCAAAATATTCCATAAAATAGAAAAGGAGGGAATCTTTCCAAACTCATTCTATGAGGCTAATATCATTCTGATACCAAAACCAGACAAAGACACATCAAGGAGAGAAAACTTCAGACCAATAACCCTGATTAATGCAGATGAAAAAATTCTCAATAAAATTCTGGCAAATTGCATAAAAACATATTTAAAAGATATTTCACCATAATCAAGTGAGATTCATCCTAGGGATGCAGGGTTGGTTCAATATACATATATTCAAAACGTTAATTCATCATATTATTAGACATAAAAACAAGAATCATATGATCATCTCAATAGATGCAGAAAAAGCTCTTGACAAAATATAGCACACCTTCATGTTTAAAACACTAGAAAAACTAGGGATAGTAGGACCATACCTCAACATTGTAAAAGCTATATATGCTAAATCCAAAGCCAGTATCATTCTAAATGAAGAAAAATTGAAAGCATGACCTCTGAAAACTGGAACAAGACAAGTACATCTTCTTTTACCATTTCTATTCAACATTATCCTTGAAACTCTAGCCAGAGCAATTAGACAAAAGATAGAAATTAAAGGGATTACAAATAGGTAAAGAAGAATTCAAACTAGCACGATTTGCTGATGACATGATTCTATATCTAGAAGATCCATCAGGAATTCAGGCAACAATAAATGTTGGCGGGGATATGGGGGAAAAGATACACTCATACATTGCTGGTGGGACTGCAAATTGGTGCAACCACTATGGAAAGCAGTATGGAGATTACCCAGAAAAATGGGAATGGAATCACCATTTGACCCAGCTATCCCACTCCTCGGTTTATACCCAAAGGTCTTAAAATCAGCATACTACAGTAATGCAGACATGTCAATGTTTATAGCAGCTCAATTCACAATAGCTAAACTATGGAACCAACATAGATGTCCTTCACTAGATGAATGGATAAAGTAAATGTGGTATACGTATTCAATGGAATATTACTAATTTTTAAAGAAGAATGAAATTATGTCATTTGCCAATAAATGGATGAAGTTGGAGAATAGCATGTTAATCAAAATAAGCAATCTTAAAAAACCAAAGGCCGAATATTTTCTCTTACACATGGATGCTAATTCACAGTAAGGCAGGGTCTGGGTTGGGGACTAGAGAAGAATAGCTTTACCTTAGATTAGGTAGAGGGAAGTGCTGGGAGGGGAGGGGAGGGGATGTGGGGATAGAAAAGACAGTAGAATGAAACAGACATTATTACTTTGTTTGTGTGTGTATATATGCATGACCAATATGATTCTATAAACATGCACACTCAGAAAAATGAGAAATTATATCCCATCTATTTATGATATATCAAAGTGCATAAATACTTCTACTGTCATGTATAATTAGTTAAAAAAATTTTAAAAATTAAAAATGAATTGTTTTATAGCTGAAAAAATTAAGTTAATAATTATGGACAATAAGAAGTTGTTTCAATCATTTTATATACCATTTTATCTAACTAATTTTAAAATTTTATTTTGGGAAAGGTGTGATATTCAAAGTGAAGATTTAGAATCAGGCCTTGCATGAGGAAATGCTACGTAAGTCATAAGAAAATAGGAAACAACACACATAAAAGGATGTAAAACATTCATGTATATTTGATTGGTAACATTTAGATTTCTATCTTCTCGATTACAACTGAATATGAATTCATATATATATATAGATAGATAGATAGATATAGATATAGATATAGATATAGTGACTATATGTATGTATACATGGTGCATCTAGGTGATTACAGTCTGCAAATTCCTCCACACCATTAAATTCATAAAGCTGAAGGGACCCTTATCACATCCTCCTCTTTTCTTAAAGTGCTGATAATTTACTTCAGAAAAGTCATTTAACTAACGCTTTCTTTAAAATATGAAAATATACTTCACCTACTTCTTTTTGTAATATATCCCAAAGTCTTTTAAGATTGATGATGAGGAAGTTGAGTGTGATAGTCTCATGGCAGGGAAAGAGATGCCAGATAGTCTTATTTCTGCCCAGTAACAAGACACTTGATTTACGACAATTTACTCCAGCTATTTACGCCTCAGTTTCATCTACAGAAAAAACATAGAGACTTTCACTTGTTCTAACAAATTGTTGTGAGATTGAAATCATAAATAACTTCTTTTCCCCCTTCTCCTCCTTCTCCTCCTTCCCCTCCTCCTTCTCCTTCTCCTTCTCCTTCTCTTCTCCTTCTCCTTCTTCTTCTTCTTCTTGAAATGGGAGCTCACTAAGTTACCCAGGTTGACTTTGAACTCACAATCCTCTTGGTTTAGCCTCCAGAATAACTGGGATTATGGGATTGTGCTGGGATTACAGGATTGTGCAACTACCTCCACAAACAGCTTTTTAGAAAAGTTAATTTTGAAATGCAATGATACGAAAGACAATAAATTCAAACTAGGTACCTAAAATTCCTTACTGTCAAGATCACAGCTAATACATCCTTCTTCAGAGAACACTTGGAGTAAAAAATCAATAAAGAACTTAATTTCTTTGGTAGTCAAATCTAATGTGTTTAGCCATATGGCGCATCCAAAATAAACTTCTTTTCATATCCTGCAGCTTTCCAGGAAGCCTTGGGTAAAATACTTTCTTACATTGCTCTCTTTTATCACCATTCTTTTCATTTCATTAAAAAAAAATCATTCTTACCTTTTGGTTAGTGGGTCATAAGCTCAGAATGAATTCAGAAGCTAACACATATTTCAGCAATTAGCACCCTAGAATCTCAAGCCGCTTTTTGGCAATATTCTAAAAAGATGATTTCAGCACCTTTCATCCCCCATTTGTTTGATACTTCACTTTCCCATGTCCTTGGACTTGGCAAGCTATAGAGTGCTAGAGGCACATTCTTAGGTTGGTGAGGAAAGTGTGAGCAACTTGAAGATGCTAAATAGGGACATTAGCTACATCTGAACCAGATATACTGAGTGAGTGGGGTTTTGTTCCTGGCCTGTTCTCTCTATTTTTAAATGTGATTGTACTCAGAGCTATTTTGAACATTTTAGTTAACTCCCTGCTGTCCACCTATCTATCTTATTATTAGCTACCCTCTTCAGAAATAGTTTTTAAAAAGTTAAAAAAGAGATGAAATAAAATGTCTTCCAAACTACAAGTACCTCTGGCTTCAGAGGAATGAGCAGACTCTTAGCTGCTTTTATACCTCTTTTCTCAGAGGCAGGAACAGCTGAAAACCAAATAGGGAGGAGGAAAAATGGTCTAACAGGGAAAGTCCTTTATATTTTGAGTGTCACTTTACATACTCAGGAGAATTAACATTTAGTTCTCCCCTAGGTAAAGAAGGGTAACACTAACGTAATTATAACCATATTTTCTTATTTCTTCTCTGTTTCTCTCCTCTCAGTCCAGGAAACAGTGATGTTAAGTTGTATCACACCCATTCTCCTTATAACTCAGCTTCTTTAACTCTCATTTCCCTGGTCATCCAGTTTACTCCAGTTTTGTAATCTCAGATGTTTCCAGAAGTTGACTCTTTCTCAACATTCTGTGTGTGCCTGGCTTGGCTCTCCTGCAGAAGTCTTTCCTAACTCCCCAGTGGAAATTCCGTCAATCTTCCACTTCAGTCACACTGTCCCATTACCCTGTGTGATTAGCTCTCTATAGCAATTACCAACACCTGAAATTATTTAGTTATATATTATCTATTGCTTATTAATTTGTTTACTTGTTTATTGCTCATCTCATACAGTTTTCTGTAATTTCCTTGGTGTAGTGACCTTTTCTGTGTTGTTTTTCACCTATCTGGATAGCAGGGACGGACTATAAATAATTGTTAGACTAACAGTTGAAACTTTCATATTTCCTACACAATGTTTCACCAAATAACAAGCATCTTCAAGAATATGGAATAGCCAATGTACACAGTAACTTTAACATCTGCATATTTTACCTTCTTAGAATTAATATGCTTAATAAACATCATTGAGAATATAAACTTAAGACTTTACAATGATAGGAGTATTATAAAAGATGTAGGATATAATAATATTATATTATTCATAAAATACAATAATGCTAAGGCATAAAAGATACTTATGTCATATGCAGTTATTTTCCTATTACTAGTTTATTGTTCTTTCAGTGCACTATGATAGAGAGCTTCTTGCTTAGACACATGCTCACATATACATTAAAAAAGCATAAATTAAAGATCCCATCACCAAAGTTATAACTTTTCATTCAATCATTAAACATATTTTAAAGACCCAAGAGAAAAAAAATTTCAGTTGTAAGTGGCTGAAAGCCAAACAAACTTTACCTAGGCAAAAAAAGGACCTATTGGTTCATGCATTGAAGCCAAGAGACAGGGTCAACACATGGGGATGAGTGGTAATTAGAAGCCAATTGCTACCAGCAGACATTCTTTGACTGTTTTTTGCTTCTTTTCCTCTGACAGTAAGTAGATCTTACCTTCAAATGCCAAAGGATAAAGCCAAAAGCTCTGTGGTTACTTAGGTTCACTGCCAGAATACAACTGCATCCCATTGCCTGAGTCTTATTTGAAATCAAACAAATTTTCAAAATTGTGATAACAAAGGTCATCAGAACTCTATCCTTGAGTCATCTGATTTTACCTGAAAGGGTGAGGTTACATGATGGACTTGGGTTAGGGTCCCTACCTTGTCTAATCAATTATTGCTGGGCAGAATCTGTAGATATATAGTTCTATTTATTAAAAAATTAGAAGCATTGGATGGGGAAGATCACTTTTCACATGAATGCTACTGTTCTTTGAAGAAGGAGTGATAAACATCTACATGGTTTTCATGTTTTTCCCTCCCTGCAAGGAAAAATTCACAAAAATTTGGGTGACCATCAGTCCTAATTCTGGTTTGTCTGTTATTCTAAAGTCCTTAAAAAATACACATACATACATACATACACTCACAATCTGCTCAAAATTGTTATGGCTTAAATAAAATATATGATCACCCCACATAATGACCACTATGGTATATATTTGGTTTCAGGTATATATCTAGTTAATTAACATGTATCTAGAAGTTTTCAAGGTTACATATAAGGATTCAAGAAAAGTATTTCTTTTTAAAATTATATTATTTTTAAAAAATTATTTGTTCTTTTATGATATACGTGACAGTAGACATATTATACATGAGTTATAGTTAGTTGTTTTTTACTGCTGCAACTAAAGGATCCGATAAGCACAATTATAAAGGAGGAATAGTTTATTTGAGGGCTCAAGGTTTTAGAAGTCTTCTTCCATAGAAGCCGACTCTGTTCCACAGGGCTGGAGGTGAGACTGAACAGCATGGTGGGAGAGGATGACAGAGGGAAGCAGCTCATATCACAGTGATCAGGAAGCAGAGAGAGAGACTCCACTCTTTAGATACAAATATGTGTGTGTGTGTGTGTGTTTCCCAAAAACTCATCCCAATTCCCATCTCCTCTAGCTATACCTTACCTTTACATTTACTACTCAGTTAAACCCCATGAGAGTATTAAATCACTAATTGGGTTGAAACTCTTACAGCCCAATCATTTCTCCTCTGAACTTTCTTGCACTGTCTCACACGTGAGCTTTTGGGAGACACTTCACATCCAAACCATTAACAACATGGATGAAGTATAACATTCTAATTAGGGTCTCATTCTTTTGGTGTACATGATGTGGATTTTCACTCTTATGTCAAGGAATTTACAATCAAGTTGACTACAGTTTCCTCATCTTAAGATATGCAGACTAAACAGTATATTGACATACTTGAAGTATTGAAAAATAGAACTGTCAACCCAGAATTCAACATGCAATGAAAATATTATTTAGAAGTGAATAAGACAAGTTTAAATTCCCCTTTAAAAGAAAACTAAAAGAATTCATTACTAACAAGCTTCCTCTAATGGAAGTGCAATATAAATTCTTCATACCAGAAGGGAAATGATACCAGAAATAATTTTAGTTTATCAAGGATGAAGGAAGAGCAATCATGATGGCAAGTATCTGGGTAAATATAATCAATAGTTTTTGATCTTAAGTCTTTAATATATATTTATGGTTGAAAGAAAAATTATAACCTTGGATGATGGGAGCTTTACTACATGTTTCTGTGATATATGTGACAGCATAACAAAAAAGAATAAAGAGACTTTCATGTTGTAAAATGTCTACATGCTACTTGGGCTGATGCATACTGACTCTATTAAAACAAATAACTATTGCAATATGGTGACCACTAGAGAATCTATAAAGTCTTATAGTAAAAGTCACAACAAATTAGGTAAAACAGAATAGTAAAAAAAAAAATAAAAGTTCAAATAACCTAAAAGAGATAGAAAATGGGAAAGATTGGTAAAGCAGAAGGAAATGTGCAGAAAACAAATAATTAAATTATAGACTAAATTTAAAAATACAATAATTACACTAAATAATATCCTAAACAAAGAAGAAAAAGAAATTACTGTAACAAATTTCAAATATAATGGTGTAAGTAAGTCAATAGTTTAAGGATAGAAAAAGATATACCATGCAACACTAAGTTAAAAACAACAACAAAACAGAAGTGGTTGTATTAATATCAAAGAAAGATGACTTTAGACCAAAGATAATAACTAAGGATGGGGTATATTACATAATAAAAAAATGATTAATTGCAAACAAGACACAGTGATCCTCAATATTGATGCACCTAACAGTAGGGTTGCAAAATACCTGAAATAAAAATATACAGAATTGAAACGAGAAGTAGAAAACATCAGTAGATGTTGAAAACTGATTAATAGAAATCATAAACACAAAATCAAAAAGGATGTAGAAAAACAAAATACCACCAACAAGCAAGTGGATGTAATTACCATTTATAGAATACCTTGTCCAAGAATAACTGAAATATACACTCCTTCCAAAAATGCATGGAAAAATTCACCAATATCAACTATATCCTAGGTTATAAACAAACCTTAATAACTTTTTAATTAAAATTTTACAAAATATCATTTCTATTACAAAGTTATTGTAATACTGATACAAAATGGTAGAGATTAACAAAAAATTAACATGAAAATTTCCAAATATTTGAAAACCAAATACAATTTGTATATGATATTAGACAAAAATTGAACCCAAGTGAAATTAGAAGACTTTTTTTATCTTAATAAAAATGAAGGGCTGGGGCTGGGGCTCAGCCGTATAGCACTCGTCTTACATGTGGCCCTAAGTTCAATCCACTGCACTACATAAATAAAATAAAAAGAAATGGTGTCCACCTACAACTAAAAAATTTTTTTGTATAAAATAAAAAATAAAAATGAAAACCCAGCATATATAAATGTATGGGATGCAGCTAAAGCAATGCGTAGAGGAAAATTTTATTAATAAATATGTATAGTCATTTTTAAAGTTTTCAAATCAATGATAACTTTACAACCTAATAAACTAGATAGAAAAATGAGAGTGAAAGTAATTCTAAAGTAAACAGAAGAAGTACATAACATGGATAAGAATATCAATGAAATCTAAAACAGAAATACTACTGGGAAAATAAATAAATTCCAAATATGGCCTTTTAAGGAAAGGTTCAATGTAATTTCTAGTTACACTAAGAAAAAGAGGGAGAATACACTAATTAAAAATATTAGGAAGGAAAGGTGGGAGCATTCTAGAGATCCTGCAGATACAGAGTCAGTAGATTTGGAAACAACCTAAGAGTCCATCAGCGATGAATGGATAAAGAAAATGTGATGCAGATATGCAATGGCACACTATTCAGGCATTTAGGAAAAGAGTGAAGTCTTGCCATTTGTGACAACATGAATGGGAGCTAGAGATCATTATACTAAGTGAAAAAAGCCAGGCACAGACAAGTACACATGATCTCACCGGAATCTGAAAAAGTTGGTCTCATGCAAGGTGAGAGAAGACCCATTATTACCAGAGGCCAGGGTGAGTAGCAAGGAGGGAGGGATGAGGGAAGGTTGATCAGTGGATATTCAATTACAGGTAGATAGTAGTAAAAAGTCCTAGTGTACTATAGCACTGCAGGGTGAATAAGGATAGCAATTGTGTACCATGTGCTTCAGAAAAGCTTGAAGAAATGATTCTGAATATTTTTACCATGTGGATAGTGTAAATTTTTGAGGAGACAGATTGGTTTAACATGATTTAAACTTTGCATAATTTATACATATATGGGGAACTCAATGACACTTTATTAATCTGGACAAATTTTATGTTTTTATCTATCATGTAATTGAAAAAAAAATTTAAAAACTTTTAAAAATCAATAATCTGAAAGTACTACCAGTAGTTCTTTATCTATAAATTCAACAACATAGATGATATGAAATCATTCCTCAAAACACATAATTGGAATGCTCTCGAGATATCATGCATATCAGGTAAGGATGTAGTTTGGCCTAGCACACCCAAGACCCTGGATTTAAGTCAAAGGACTTGAACAGTCATTATCATATACAGTATAGTTAAGACAAGTAAACACATAAATTATATTCTACACATTAAAGCAAATGAGAAAAATAAAATTAAAATCATGATAATATATTACTCCATAGTTATTAGAATAACTAAAATTTAAAAATACTGAAAATAACAAGTGCTAGAGAAGATACAGAAGATTTGGGGCTGTCCTTCTTTGCTAGTAGGAGTAGAAAATAGTAAAGACACTCTGAAAAGTAGTTTGACAGTTTTTTATAAATTTAAAACTATGTCACAGTAATGCCATTCCTACGTATTTGCCCTAAAATCATGCAAACATATTCATTCAAAAAGCTGTGATTAGCTATAATTAACAGCTTTTTTTGTAGTAGTAACAACTGGAAACAACCCAAGTGGTTTTCAACAGACAAATGGAGAACTCAAATGTGATACATTTATACAATGAAATAATACTTGTAAATAAAAAGGAGCAACTGATATCTGCAATAAGTAGAAATTATCTCAAGGACATCATTCTTGTGAAAGAAGTCAGTCTCAAATTATTAATCCTGTTTGATTCCACTTATATGAAAACAATCTTAAGAGAATAGCAATGGTTAATCAATCAGCGGTTACCTTGTTTGGAAGAGGGTAGTGTTATCCAAGAGGAATTATAAGAGAGTTTTAGGTGATGATAGTATTGTTCTATCTTGGTTGCTGTGGTTACACAGATGTGTGCATGTGTTAAAATTCATAGAACTATATAGCAAAAAAGTTAATTTTATACCTTTTAGGATGAGTAACCTTCAAAACATCAACAATATAAAATATTGACAAGGATTGAGAACAACAAAAACTCTCATTCATAGCTGGTGGGAATGCCAAATGTTCCAGACCCTTCAGAAGACAATTTAGCAGTTTCTTACAAAGCTAAGTGCAATTTTTCCATAATTGCAATAATCATGCCACTGGATCCCCAAATGATCTGAAAAACATGTCCACACAAAATTCTATGCATAATGTTTATAAAAACTTTATTTGTATTTGCAAAAATTGAAAGCAATCAAGATGCCCTTTATTAGATGAATGGATAAACAAATGTGATACATTAGTACTATGGAATATCATTCAGTAATAAAAGAGCTATGGAGGATGAGCCTAGCCATGCACATTTGTAATGCAAGCCAGCTGCGAAGCTGAGGAAGGAGGATTTCAAGTTCGAGGAAAGCTATGACAACTTAGTGAAATCCTGACTCAAATTTTAAAAATAAACATTAAAAAAAGGGCTGAGGTATAGCTCACTGGTAATGAGTCCTTGGGTTCTATCCCCAGTACCAAGCAAAACAACAAAACAAAGTATGCTTTTGTGCTTTTGAACCCTGAGAAGACATGGAGGAAACTTAAGTGCATAGACTAAGACAAAGAAGTATTCTTTTTCTAAAGGCTGTATTTTGTATGTTCAAGCTATATAATATTCTGGAAAACCTACAATTATACAGATAGTAGAAAGATCAGTGACTGGACTGCTAGGGGTGAGGATTGAAGGGAAGAAATAAATAGGTGACACAAGGAATTTTGAGGGTGGTGAAACTGCTGAGTACAATACGGTAATGGTGGATACATGGCATTATACACTCAGTAAAATCTATAAGAATGATGGGAACAGAGAACTGATAGGTTAAATGTATTTTATTCAAGATGATATATTAATATTGACTCATCAACTGTAACAAATGTCCCACAACCACGGAAGACATTAATAATCAGGAAAATAATGAGAGTCAGTTGTGGGAAATGGGCAGGGAGACTATATAGGAATTCTCTATATATTCAATTTTTCTGTGCACCTACAATTGCTTTAAAGAAAAAAAATAGATTAAAAGTAAAGAATTTGTTTTTTCTATATTAATTTCAAAAACAAAATTTAAGAAGAGACACATAAAGAGTAACAATTCAATTATTCACAGAAGTGTAAGAAGATACCGTGGGAAAAGGAAAAAGGTAAAAGCAAATTTTTTCAAGAGGCATATTTCCATTTCTTGTATTCCAGCTTCAATTAGTTAATTAACTCCCCTCTCAACCCAATTTTATGACTAATTGAAAGTACAAATTTGATTTGTGTTTTATATACAAAGAAGGAAATTATTCTGCAATCCTTGTGAATATTTCAAATCAACTTAAATACTAGATTCTCCTGTTGTTACCAATGTGCTGAGACAATAAATTGTGATTCCATTTCAGAAACACTTTTTAAACACTGCAAACTCTTTTGAAAGTGCAACTTCTTCATGAGAGTTATTGAGGAAACTTGAGATATTGTTCAACTCCACTTATTAGCCTACACATTTTTATTGGCAGTATTTCACTGGTATGACAACATGTCTATATTAATATGTAATAAACATTTTTTAAGCAATGGTCAGTACTTTTATGATTTGGCATAGCTACACTATTATGATAAATTGCCTTAAACAAGTTCAATCTGATAACTATGAAAAAGGTTACATTGTTCTTCAATTATCCTTTTAATCCATCTCCCAAGATAATCATTCTGCCTAAAAATATGTTTCTCAATACTAATTTCATTATGTAGGTGATTCTCATCACTAATCATTAGAGTGTGATTCTCCATATTCTTAACAACTCTTCCTTTAACTTAAATGGGTGATTAGACTCAACATGCAGGATATTACTTGCACGGTGGTCTTGATAATCTATTCTCCATCGTAACTATCTTTGCTTCATCCTACTAATAGATGTTAAAAAAGAAAAAAATATCTCTCTTACACCCTTCTACAGTGAATCATATGTATAAATAAAGATTACCTTTTTAAAAAAAGAGGTAATAATAGACTTTCTTCCTTTATGTCAAGAAAACCCGATTGTAAAAATTTGTCTTACTGAATATTGTTGAACCTTTCAAGTAATAGAAGAAGACATATTAATATTTCGAAATGTTGGAGAAGCACTTAGGGATCATAGGTTGTAGATATAGTATTTTGTTTTAAAGATTTAACCTAAGCTGTGGAAAGTAAACTCTACTGTACATTTCCCAGTTTTGCTTAGCATTATTCCTCATTAGTCTACATCTATAGTCCACAGTGAAGCATTCCTGATTTTTCTGTGTCACAACGCACACCACCTAGTGACAGCTGAAGGAATTTCTCTCCAAGTATCTGTGAGGTACATCATGAAGGTGCCTAACTCTAAACACATCTCTTGTTTAATCCTGAACCATTAAATTACAACATGTGAGAGGATTTTATGCATATCTTTGACTTACATAATGTTTTCCTTTCTTAAATAATATTGTCCTCACACTCCTCTCAGTACTTTAGCCGTGTTTATAATTATCAGTGTGTGGGTTTCAGAAAGTGTCATCCAGGCAAGTTTATTAATATGTAAATCTAAATTCATGTTACACAGCAAATCCAGAACCAGTTCTCAAGATAAAATAGAAGCGGCACCTTGACACTTTCATATATTTATTATTATTAATAATATTGTTATTCTTTGTGCTGTTGGTTGTAAACATGCTGAATATCCTTTTTTTTCTTAATGTGAAAACATTTTGAAAATTACCTGTATCTGTTTCTACTTTTTCCTTGTAATTTAGGTTTATTTTTAACTTATATATAAAGACATGAAAACTGTACATATTTAAGGAGTATCTTGTGATGTTTTGATAAATGTATTGATTATGCAATATTTAAATTAGGGTAAACATATCTATCTCCTCGAAAAGTTATCAGTTTTTAACTTACCTATAGTAAAATCCACTCTTTGTGGGGGTCCAGTTCAATGGTTTTGACAAATCCAAAAGGACTTATGCTCTCATGCCACAACTATGATACAGAGCCATTTTATTGTCCCTGAAATTCCCTTCCATTGCTTCTTTGTAGTTAATCTTGTTTCCCACCCACAACCTCTCCAAAATTCCTTTAAAAAAAAAAAAAGTTTTGAATAGTAAGAGCTTGAAGAACCCAATACTTTTTAATAAACTCTTTCATCAAACGAATGTTTCCATTCACTATAGATTTTCTCATTCAGAAAATTTTGGAATACATATTTGGGATGTTATCATAAAGTCAACATACTATGTGTATATAGTGTAAAGCAAAGAGAAAATGGACACACTCCCACTCATTTGAATATTCGATTTGAATTTCAGGAAACTTTCCCACACCCTCTTTTTCCCCAGGAGAGCCAACATATGCTATATCCTTTAAAGCTAGATCCTGTCCATGTGCTTGCCAACGATTGCGACAACGATTGCGACGGTGCAGGGAATAGAGAAAATGCATCTTGCCATTCTTTGTCAGTGACTTATACTAGTTTAAGCAGCAGACTTCCTAAGCCAAGACTTATCACTTCAGGGTTATTTCCATGTGACCTGTGGAGAATACTCATGAATAGGAGGAGAAAGCATGTGGCTTTCTCTGCTGTAGGGCTGAACTCCTTGGTGTGGGACTATAAGGCAGTCCTCAGTGTTGTGAAGTAATCATTAAGTTACACGCTTGTCATTTCTTGTACATTCACTCAGAACTAATGCACATCACTTTTTCCAATTATAATCATTCCACCATTTAACAAGCACAAAAGGCCTTAGATTCCAATTTGCCACTGATGCCTTCACTCTCACTTGCTTATTTCTTGGCATTTCAGTATTGCTAGGTGTGCGTGGCTCCAATAACACTGGGAATTCTCCTTTCCTAAAACAAACTTGCAAACAGAGTCGACAAGAACAGCTGGTCTCACATTAGAGGGCAGGCCATTTTCACTGTTATGGTAATTTTTCTCCTCTTGTAATTCTCTTCTGCTGTTGTAAATTACGTGTTATTTCTTGGTTCCCCCATGACCAAAGCTAAACATAAATTACATGGTGATATGCTGTATGTTTCTGTCCAGCCTTCTTTCCTGGTCATATCTAACTTCTCTGGTACACGTCTCCTTTCATTTTCGTTTCTCAAATCTGTATTTTTTCACAAGCATACATACAAAAACAAGCAATCACCAGTCTCAAGAAACATCATTGTCTTCATACTTTGTTAACTTCACTTTCCTTCATGAGCATTAATAAGCTGGAATGAGCTGGGAGACATGCTAGCTTTGGATACGCAGCCTTAAACATGAGCTACATATAAGAGGAAATTGGTATTTTCATTTGCTGCACATGCTTTAATGATATTAAGCAATCTAATATGGTGCATACGCCAGATTTCAGTAATGCTTCTCTTGAGAATTTCTAACGGTAATGGCAATTTAAAATGACAGCCTTACATTTATATAGCTCCTTTCATCTCAGAGGTCTTTACACTTTATAAAGTTATATGGAGCAATCATTTCACTTACCCACCACAGAAATTCTGCCACCTTTAGGGCAAATCTGAGCTTACTTTTGAAATTGACTCAACATTACAGATAATTATGACAAGAGGCAAAAAAAAAAAAAAAAGCAATACAGTGAGTGAAAACTGAATAGGGAATACAGAGGGATAAAATGATTTCCTAAAGAAAACTGTCGCCAAAAGGTAAGAACCAAGCAAACAAGTAACTCTCTGAGGTTATTTAATAACCACCAGAGCACAGGACTGTGAACTCCCAGGCCAGCCACTAGAGAGCATGTCAGGGATGCAGATTTAAGGCCATTTTTCTGAAGTTTAGACATAGATGAGTGAAAGCAACATTTTTAAAAAGCAAGAGTCTTTATATAATCAGGATAAAAATACTAGTAAGATTATAAAGAAAAAGATACCATGTCCCTCTCCTTACTTAGAATGTTGCCAATTTCCCTCTACTTCTGTTTCCCTCTACTTCTAAGTCCATCTAGCAAAAAACAAATATACATGTGCGAGCACGCGTGGCGCACGCGCACACACACACACACACACACACTTTGACAAACAAAACTTGTGAAAATTACATATATGATATATAGGTTCAAAGTAATTTTGAAATATGATGACATCCATTATCACTTTTCCATGAGCCAGTGTTTTTAGGACTTAAGAAAAGAAATTAACAAATTTTCATTTAGATACAAGTACATGTCCATACACTTAACATACCCTGAGTCATTTTTAGCCAAGTCTTACATGCAACAAACTAGGCTCCAACTGTATACTAATGTCAGGAGGACTCAAAGTAGAAGCTGTCACAACCAGTGATAAAATGATCCAAATGGGCATGCCTGCCCCCTCCTGACTGCCTTCCCTCATTGCGCAATGCCAGTGCTACTGGTCTGCCTACATTCCAATCACTCTCAGGTTAGCTAGAACTATCCCAGGTACTGGGGTAAGGAGTCTTCGAACACCAGAGCCTCAGCCATGTCAGGAGCTTTGCTGAGAAATGATGTGTCCTCCTGTGCACTCCATGGCCTTTTCCTCCCTCCAGTGGATCTACTGTACTTTGGGTGTTATTGAAAAGTTTAGAAGACTGTGGGTGAAAGTGTATTCTTGTGAATTTTAATTCCTAGATAAATCTTTGGCATTCTAAAGGATACATTAGTATTTGATACATTCTTAAATATGGAAATAAAAGATAAGTGAAAAATTTCTGTGTAATAGGTTTGTTTAATAAGGAAGAGTTTTTATTTAATATAATTGCATCAATACAGGAAATAGTGAAATGGAGATGTTTGTTGAAGAAAATCTAGAAAGGAGAAACTAACAATGACAATAAAAAGAACACGTAAGTCCACCCTTCAGATAATCACTATTAATAGCTTAGAGAAAAGCTTCTTTCCCCATGCTTTTCCTACGTTTACGTGTATTTTCAAAACTTTAGACATATTTAGATATCATACCACTCAGTATTGTGCTCATAAACATTTGACAACAACTCCACACACACACACACACACACAAAAAAAAAAAAAAAAATCAATAAAGCCCCGGTGTGAAGCATTTGCCAATTTCTGCGACATCAATATTCTCCCTATGGATGATTTCAAGCTACCAGTATGAAGTCATGGAAGAAGATGGAAGAGATGAGCACTACTAACCCTCAGGTCTGGGTACAATTGGGTTCCAGCCCATCCCTGAACCTTTCAGTGTTTTAAGAACATCCCTTCCTGTAGACAAATGCTCCATTAAAAATCATCTTAAGGCTGTGTTGTGTTTTATTTGTTTCATTTTGCACTTGAGTATTCCCTTGTTTTGTCTAGTATTTGCTTTTATCATCAACATAGTGATTAATATCTTGTAACAATATATGTGTTCTTATTATCAAGGAGGTATTTAATATCAACATTTGCCAATAACTATGATATTTCCAGGGGAATATCTTTAGTTAAGATATTGTATCTTTAGTTAAGTTAAATCCAGAGTGGAAAACATTTAAACAAGCCATGAAAACCAGAATAAGAGAAGTTGGATGGGTGGAAATTCTGGCAAGATGAAGCTCTCAAGCTCTACCAAAGAGGAAGCACCTGTCCTGCCAGATGCTAATTTGAAAGGAAAACACCTGAACATGTAAAAACATCTTATACTGTTAGATATGGTCTGTGTGTCTTCTGCCCACTAAAGTTACCACTTGAGTCCTGTTCTACAGGAGAATTAATGACATTGTTGTTCCTTGTATTTAATTCCTACAAGAGATAGATTTTGTCTCTATCACCTTATTTATTTTTCAACAACTCGTGCAATATTTGTTGATATTTAGTTCCACATTGTATTTCTAAGATTACAGTTTTGATATCATACTACAAGACAAAAATTACAAAGTATAGAAATTCACTTTACCATCGATACACAATTTTTTCCTTCTTAAGTAATGCTAGTGTTTGATTAGAGCCACCAGGTACCTATTTATCTTCCTCTATGACTTTTTGTGCATTAATGGATTGTAAAATATGTAATCTACACAATCAACTGTCAAGAGTCAAAGAAATGCCAATCTGCTAGTAAAAAAAAAAAAAAAGCTTTTAGAAATATGTTTTCCAATTTCACAACGTAGCTTTTCCAAGCAGGAAGAAAAATATTCTTGTGCTAATAGTAAACCAACAAATCCACTTGCTACCTGTTTGTCTAGCCCCTTTGGGTAGAAATACCATATTTTGAATTGTTTGTACAGTTGATGTAAAGTTATAGCATGAATCATCCAATTTGCATATGGTACAGCAAGTAACATCTGTAGGAAAGCATTTTATGTTATGTTATAAACCAAAACATTAGTAGTATAAGAACAGAGTCATTTTCAATCCTAAGAAACATCCAACCCTTTCCATGCTTTTCAGGCTTATGCAAAAATTTTAATGCACTTTTTTTCTACATAGGAATTGCTTTGTTTTGGACCTTGTATTGCTAACTATCTTTTAGAGTAAATGATAAGTTTCCGCAGATGTTTCTCAAGGTAGACTATTTTGAATTCGAGGCAAAAGATGGTGTTAATTTGATCATATAAATTATACCCATTGTTTCCCCATATTTTAAAACAAAAAAAAAATTTGTAACAGGTCCAAATTTGTAATGACCCAAATGAGACGTGCAAGATTCAATAGTCATTTGCTTAAAGGTCAAGAGACTTGGTTTCTCTTTGAAACTATTACTGACTGATTACAAAGTTTTATAAATTTGTTTCTTGTGTTATAAAACATAAAACTTATAGCTACTTTGATTCCCACAGAGAGGTTTGTGAGGATCAAATGAGCTCACAAACATGGAAGAACTTTGCAACCTTAATTTCTTTATAAATATAAAACAATTTTGTTATTTAGTACCAGAGTGGAAAGGGCAGAGAAAAAGACATGAGGAAGGGAAGTTGAATTCAGGAAATAAATTTTGGTTCTCTACAACATTTTTGTAAAGTTGTATAGAGAGATTTGGTGGTGGGTAACTAAGAAATTGATTGAGAAATAGCAGTACTAATGAAGCAGATCAGGTCAGGCACAAATGACGGACACTGAAAAAAATTCACAATGGCTCACATTCACATTGTTTGCAATCTTAAGGGATTTATATTCCCAAAGACTTCCTAAAGGTCCATTAATCCCAACTTAGTTTAAAATCTTATGCTAGGTTACATTTCAAAAATTTTCATAATATCAAACTTCATTGCACATAAGAGGATTCTATGGATCTACTAAAATTGCATACTGCTGAAATCTACCTCAAAATTATGAATTGAAAGAGCCAAAGTGAGGCAAATGAAACTTCATCTGTCACCCCTGGGAGTCCCAGGCTGGAGTCCCAGCCTTGTTAACTAAGGCCGAGAGTGGAATGTTCAGGGTTTGCTTAAGAGAAGGTAAAATATGAACATTTCACTTTAGTGTGATTGGGAGGATGGCAAGAATAATAGGCAAAATAAGAAAAACTGCAGAGTGATGTAGAATGTTGACCCATCTAATGCTTTCCTGTATCCAGGCCTATGAACAGCTTCTGCAGATGGAAACTCTTGAGTTTGGCCTTCTAACTTGCTTTGACTACTAGGACATTAGCAAACCTGGCATAAGCAAAGAATGGAAGTATTCATGCACTGAGGCATAAACTTCTTTGCTGCTTTTGGGAGTATTGAGACAATGAGGATGTGGATAAGCCTGGTCAACCCTGAAGTAAGTGCAGGACCCAGTATCCTCAATCCACACACTTAGTAGCCAGCACCGATTTAAAGACATGATGAGGCCATCCTACTCCAACCAGCTGTGTGGCAGACAACAGCAAATGGACTAAATGTGCAAGCTTGGACTTTATTAAGGACAGGACTCCACAGCACATGGTGATCCAAAGCCCATGTGAGTGTTAACCAAGGCCTAAGGAACAGGGTTTTGGAAGGAACCGGGTTTTGGAAGGAACCTCATGAAGTTTGTTATTTAGACTATAAAATATGAAATTGCTATTAGAAGGCATAGAGAAGGATCTTCTCTGAATAGCCTTCATTTAGTTTAAGTGAGTGGCAAAAAGAGTATGAATAGCACTTTGCAAAGTCTTGAGGAAGAGAAAGGCAGTAAGGAGAAACAGGACCAGAATGTCACAGAAATAACAAAGAGTCTTCTGAAGACACAGAGCAGATGTCAGATGTGTTCAGGGCTCCATAAAATTATGGCTGAGAACAGGCCTGTGGTTTAAAAGCAGTCTAAATTGGTGGATGCTAGAAAAACAATTAGAATTCACTTAAGGTTTTAAGGACTGAAAGAAGGTTGGCACTGGGTGGCAACTACCTTTTGAAGAAACAGTAAAATAAGATCAAAGGAAGAAGAAAAATTGGTAAGTTTTTAGAAAGGTTAATAAAAAAAATGTGTTATTACCACTCTGATGATGTTGAATATGGCACTGACAGCCAAAGGGATAGACTTAAAGGCATAATTTTTCTCTAATGTCTGATATCTTTGTCTATGAAGAATTATCTTTGATATCATTTCTACGATATCTTCAGAAAACAAATGCATAGTCATTTGCCAAGTACGTTTTTAACCTCTGTCCCTTCCAAATACTCTCTAAAATGCCAAGAAAGTTTGTTTGGATATTTGTTTGGTCACACGCACCCACCCACACACAATCCATGATGAAAGGAATGAGAGAGGAGACAGCAGAATATTCTTTTATCTGTAATAGAAATCAGCATAATTAGGAAACTAGAACGAGTTAAATGAGCCATAATTGACTTAACAGTTTGTAAAACAAAATTCCTGAAAATTTGCTTACAAAGTTAAGAAGTAAGAAAATTTGCAGACCAGAATCCTGGTTATGACTAGCAATTGAAAATATCAAGGACCCCAGAAGATAGAAATTAAAGTGAAATTGAAATATTTTTTGAAGTCTATGACAGAAAAAATTAAGTTTCCAAGTCTCTTCTACCCATCCAGCAAGAAAAATAACCTTTCCAGATTATCCCAAAATTTGGCTGGGTAGATTAGGCACAACTGAAATCAAGAAGGCTTGATTTCAACTGTGGCTGAAAGATAAATATTGTGAAATGTGGAATTGTGTTCCTTTGAATGTTTAAATTCATATTTTATACTCTAACCTGGTGGAGTTGGACTTACATGTTTAATTGTACTTTTTTAAGATTTTGCTGATTTATTTTTTTAAAAAAGATTAGGCAGGTGTACATGGATTTTACAGTATGTAGCACTTGTCTGTATCAAGTTCTGTATCAAGTCTTCATATAAAAATGGTATGAGAATGAAAGCAGGAAAAATGTTTATTTTTTCTAGTATTCATTGGTTACAGCATTTTTGTTTATATTTGTAGATAACAAGCTTATGACATATTTCTTCATGATTCCAATAGTGAGCACTTCAAGTGTTTAATATCATATAACAGTTTTCATGGCCAAATAACTCAATCTTCAACCTAAGTTGTAGGAACTTAGACAAGTCATTTAATCTCTTTTCACCTTATTTTCTCACTTATACACTGTATCTCACTGTGTAAGTGAGAAAATTAATATCTAAATTGCAGTGTTGTTTCAAGAATCAAATAAGAGCCATATAAGTCCTTAGTATACTACTGGGAAGATCAAATATTATTCCTTTATTAAACTGAGAAATTCTATAAACCATGGAATCGCTTTCTTTCTAAATGCTTATAAAGCTTTATCTAACATTAATATTCTTAAAATCCTTTCAAAGAATCAAAATAAAAATAAAACTTTTCTCCTTTGCCATATTAAATCTAAATTTTTCATTATATTCACATCAGTGGACATTTTCTTGGCTCTTGAGAAGTTGCATTGCTTTGTAAGCATAAAACAGAATTAGTTTTAGGTGGCATTGACTGATTCCAAGTCCAACCGTGTGACAAAAACTAGCCCGTGTCTACATGTGCAACATAATCTGTTTATGCTGCATTGAAATATCAATTTAGAAATGCCACTTTCCTTGAGTAGCAAGTAATTATCTGGAAGAAACATATTTTATCACTACCTGTGGCCGGTATCAGGCAGCAAATCTTCAGTCCCTGGCACATGATCCCGTGTTTTCTTACAAATTGTGCTGCTGAGCAGTACTGTGCCTTAACACTTTTAAATAAGATCTTGACACCTGTGTCATTGTGCAGTCTCGGATCTGGACGACAGGATTTTTTTCCCTTAATTTAAGCGCACTATTTTTCATCAAATGACAAGCATACATTATGGCTCTCCATTCTAACCAAGGATCTAAAGGCTATTTCAATTTGACTAGAGCGGTTTTCTGCCAAATGGCTACTCTAAGTTACACTGTGCACATTACCCACCAGAAAGCACAGAGTTGATGAGAGTGCACTGTCAACCACCCTGCACATCGATATGGGGGTTATTTGATTTGAAATTGGATTCTAGCCTTCCTTGATCTGCTGTATAAATGGAGAAGCATGTGTTGAGGAAATTCTTCCAAAGTTTATGAAGAATGTGATATATCCCCCCCGCCCGCTAGAGTTTATCTTCTACTTTGTTTGATTCTAGTACAAGTTATCAGTGATAAATATTCAAAGCTAAAAGCAGAAGGATTTTTTTTCTAATGGAAAGAAAACTTAGAAAAAATTATTCTATGCATGAATTTCTTCTGTGATATGAGTTGGGTGCAAGTTGCAGACTTTTGTAGCAGAGTGGCTTTGTGACCCTTCTTTAAACATTTAAGACTTAGTTCAGAAGTTCACTGAATATGATGAGACATGATTCTTAAGTATGGAGGCTTCAAAAAAATCTTCTAAATATATAATATTCTCGGCGAGACATGTCAGTCATTGTCAAGATGAAAGTCGTTTAAATGCTAAGTTCCCGGTAAACTGTGTCTATATTGTAGGGCTCTATTCACAAAGCAATACCTTAGCTGTATGTGGAGAGCATACAAAAAATACCATTTTATTATGGGACATACTGAATGCTGAATATTGTGATGTAGGTTGGGAGGGAGGGAGTATTCTATGCAAGTTACATGCTTATCACCAGTATGTGGATGGCCCTCAGGGCAGCACAGAGAACTTCAGAGAAAACATATTAAATGGGCATGGGGAAGCATCCTTTTGACCCACATAAAAGGGCCTTTGTGTAGATCTCATGAGCACAAGATTTTTATTTTCAAGTGGATAAAGATGTGCAGTTTCTTTAGAATCAAAGGTAGATTGGCAACACTTTCAGTAAATGGCAAAATAATTATGAGTGTATTTGGTATTCAGTGTAAAACATTCATCACTTTGAATGGTTTTGGCATCAAGGCAGCTGTAATAGGCAATCCCACAAGAACCTCTTTGTAATTTAGCATTAATTGATGTTCCCTTATTGTAATGGCAGTTGATAAGTTAAAAGACACAAAATTAAAGAACGAAAACAAAATGCTCTGCCCAATCCTTTACAGCCTTGCCAGTCACTAGGAAAAAAAAAATGCTGTGAAATAAAACAGACAGAAGCCGTGTCCAATTTTCAGAGATTAGGAGTCTGGACTTGTATTATCTGTTCTTATATGCTTAGGAGTGTGTATGCCTGCTAAGGATTAAAACCTAGCATCTGAAAAAAAAAGTATTACTGTTTCCAAAAACTTTGAAATACCATTTTTTTTTTTTTTACTGGATGTATCCTAGATTGATTACAAATGCTCCCAATGCTCTATTCCTTTCTGTATCCACACCCTTTGTTCAATGAGTTTGCAGCTACTCCCATCAAAAGATTAATTCTATTTCCCCATCTCTTGAATCTGAACTGACCTATGGACTTACTTTAGCAGTAGCATGTGACAGAAATGGCAGTCTGCTGGTTAGGAATTTAGACTCCTCCTGTCTCTCTTGAACCCCTGCCCAGATGCCCTGTGAATGTGCTTAATTAGTCTGCTGGAGGTGAGAGACACATAGAGGAGAGATGAATTAGCTCAGCTGGGGCCATCTTACACTCACCAGCCTCTAGTTGACCTGCTGGCTGATCACAAATGGCTGAATGATCACAGACATAATCACTGGTAGTTGGCCCAAACCAGAAGAGCCACCCCTCTGAGCCAAGCCTAAATTGTCAACCTCCATAACACTGAGCTAAAAAAAAAATGCTTAAAGTTATAATCCGTTGAGTTTTGTGGTGTTTTTTTTTTTTTAATGTAGAACAAGAAAGACAGAATAAAGTGGTACTAATTTAAGAAACATAAAGCTCAAGTTTTAATTTTAATAGTATTGAATTTCTATGGTAAAGCCAATACTTTGGCCATAGTGATTCTTACCCTCTTCATCTATTGTCCTTGCTTTCTACCACTTGTTTTCTGGTACAGATGAATAGAGTGATATTTTATGTCAGGCCTAAAATGCCCTTTCCTAGGGTACAATTTAGCTTCATCTTTCAAAGCCCAGACCTCATACTCTTCCCCCAGTAGAGTGGGGATAATTGACAATCAACCAATAGGTCATGAGCAGATAGTATGACTGAACTGGCAGGGCTTGAGGTAAAGACAATATGCAAAATGATAAGCAATCTGAGACCATCACCAGGGCCATTTTGTTGAATTCAGTGGGTGACCAAAACATGTCCCCAAGGGAAGGTGTTTTCTTTGCAGGATTTGGAACTTTGGCTTAATCATTTGAAATATTTAGGATTCCTAATGCTTGGAATGTCAATGCTTAGTCACACATGCACATATAGCCCACTAATATTTCACTTGCTCTGATTGGTGGCAGAATGGCTCTACCACTTGTTTTCTGGTACAGAAAGAATAGAGTGATATTTTATGTAAGTAGCATTGAGCCTCATTTTGAATCTATATGTCTAAGAATAATAACTCAATTGGTTTCTTTTATTTATTTATTTGGTACCAGGGATTGAACCCAAGGTACTCAACCACTGAGCCACATGCCCAGCCCTTTAAAAAGAATTATTTAGAGACAGGGTCTTGCTGAGTTGCTTAGGGCCTCGCTAAGTTGCTGAGAATTTTAAGCTTGCCATCCTTCTGCCTCAGCCTTTCAATTTGTTTCTAATGTACTCTAGCAGGTTGAAAAAAATGTAACTATGCCTTTACATCTATCTTTTGAAAATATTGAAAGACTCATGTTTTAGGAATTCCATAAGAATCGCAAAATGTATATATACATACATATGTATATTTTACTTACATTGTTACTGTTACAGTTTGGAGGTGAGATGTCCCCAAAAAGCTTATGTGTGAAGATTCAGAGAAGAAATAATTGGATTATGAGAGCCTTAATGCAATCAGTGAATTAATCACTGATGGGATTGAGTGGCAGCTGAAGGCAGATGGGATATGTCTGAAGGAGGTGGGCCAAGGACATGGCTATGGGGTATATATTTATATCTGGCAAGTGAAGACCTCTCTCTCTGCTTTCTAATCATCATGTGAGCTGCTTCCCTCTGCCACACTTTTCTGCCTTGATGTTCTGCCTCACTTCAAGCTCCGAGGAATGGCCCCAGACTTCTATGGACTAAGAACTCTGAAACTAAGAGCCCTCAAATAAACTTTTTATCCTCTACAATTGCTCTGGTCAGCTCTTTTAGTCACAGCAGTGAAAAAGCGGACTAACTGCCGCAGTCCGGCTGCAGCAAAATACGGCGGGGGGGGCACGAACAACTTGTGTACATTGATACAGCAGGAGTGGGAGCCCTTTATTGTAGGACAGGAGGGGTATATATACATTCCACACAGCTTATCTTAATTAACATAAACTAGATACAGCAGTCAACCAATAAGGAATCTCCACACTTAATGGCTCGCTGGCGTTACTTCACAAACCACTCCCTATGGCAAAATGCCAGGCGCCATCTTGCCTTGTTTACAGACCCTAACATTTCCCCCTTTTGTTTAATTTAAATAACAACCATAGTGGTTTTTACACAAACACCATAAATAATCTGCTACAAGCAGAAGGGGAGGATACAAAATGCCATAATACCAAGCCAATTGATGGTTCCATGCAAGAAGCCCTTGGAAAAATTATACCAGCAATGACATCGTTTGCAAAGATACCGAGTTACAATTTGTTGTAGATTACAGTTTGTTGTCTCAGTCCAGGTAAAGCAGTGTCTCAATAGATTAACTCACAGTCCAGGTAAATCACAGTCCAGGTAAGTTCTGCAGGCAGCTAGCTTAAATCACAGTCCAGGTAAGTTCTGCAGGCAGCTAGCTTGATCCAAAGTCTTGCCCCGTTCTCAGCATCACTAGAAATTCTTCCACCCTTGTCCTCACCAGCACTGGGATGAAGGCAGGAACTCCGGCAATGATGCTAAAGAAAATCCTATAGCATTCCACTAAGAAAACAACCTTATGAACAATTTAGTACATTATCTCAAGGTTTTTTACATTTGAAATAGGCCTTAATAGTGCTCATTACTCATTAGCTTCCAGGTGTGGGAGAACCATTGTAGTTACTGGCCTTGGAAATGATCAAACTTCAGGGACTCAGGCTGTCTTCTGCTTGCAGCATCCTGGGCAGCCCCAGATGGCCCCGGGGAGAGTCCGGGGAGTGTTCTGGACTCAAACTGCCACTGGGCACAGGGAGCAAGAGCCTGTGAGACTGTGCCTCCGGGTCAGGTTTGGATTTGGGCTCTTGCAGTGGTGTCCCACTCCCCCAGGCGGGGGGCAGGGAAGAGCCTGCTGCCACCGCTTGGAAAGTCCTTGCTGCGCCATGACCAGCTCACGCACGTGGCAGCCACCATGCCGATTCACACACCCTCCGGTAACAAAAAGTATTCAGTAATAGCCTTTTGCTGTAACTTTTTTCCTGATAATCCTTCTTCTTCTGAACTTTCTTTTTCTTTCTGACTAGAGTTCCTGGGCTTCCATCAACACATGCCCTAACTATTCTTGGTTCCACTGGGGTGCCTCTTTCCCTTATCAATTTACCTAACACCCCTTCCATATTTTCATCACAAAGACAATACAATACACTGAGACAAAACAAGACACAAACATACTGTATCAATCTTCTCCATTTTCTCAAAATGGCCATGTTTCCTCTCGCCCTATCTGCCTAGGGACGAGCAGATTTGCTCCCATCCTATCTATGGACGGGCAGCTTTTTTTTTTCGTCACTTACCCCCGAGTGTCCCAGGGATCCCAATACAGGCCACCATATGCCGCAGTCCGGTTGCAGCAAAATAACCGGGGGGTGATGAGCAACTTGTGTACATTGATACAACAGGAGTGGGAGCCCTTTATTGTAGGACAGGAAGGGTATATATACATTCCACACAGCTTATCTTAATTAACATAAACTAGATACAGCAGTCAACCAATAAGGAGTGTCCACACTTAATGGCTCTCTGGCATTACTTCACAAACCACTCCCTCTGGCAAAATGCCAGGCGCCATCATGACTTGTTTACAGACCCTAACAACTAACACACTAACACAGTTACCACATCTGTACTTCCCTGGGCTTATATAAAAAAATCAGACTCTCAATTTTAGAAATTGTTCCATCACTAATATCCACAATGAATTAATGGTCTTTTCCTCTAACCCCAAAGAATGTTTTGATAGACCAATTATAGTATTCGATGTCACTGTCGGTCATTCTTTCTTGATTCCAAGTGGAGTCATGCCCTCAAAATCTAGACAGAATTATTTAACAATTTTATAGGAGCATCAATAATCTCACAGGCACTAATTAAAAGCTTTTACAAATGTTAGCTGATTTAATACTCACAACCTGAGGTAGATACTATTACTGACTCCTTGTTATTGACTAAAACACCTAGAAGCAAAATACCACATCAAAGATCATAACACAGGTAAACAAGGACTCAGACACAGTCAGATAAGCTTAGAGCCTGTGCCTTATTGCCTTTCCTTTCATACCTAGTGGCCAATGTTCACTGAAAAGGCTAGTTCCAGGCCCCATAGAGAAATTAGATTCTGTTAAAAGAGAGTCTCTTTAGAGTGCTGTGATGGCTAAGTTTTATGTCATCCTGTCTAAAACAGGCTGTGGCAACCATTTATTCAATCACACACTATTCTAGGTGTTACTGTGATGGAGGTATTTAATAGACAGTTAACATTTGCTTACTTCGAAGTATAGGATCACCCTCTCTACTGAAGGTGGGCTGCATCTGGTTAGGAGTTGAGGATTTTCCAAGCAAATATTAAGGTTTCCCAGAGAAGAGAGAATTCTGCCTCAAAACTTCAACCTTAATGCCTCTTGCATTTCCACTCTTAGGGATTTGGACTTGTCAGCCCCCACAATTACAGGAGCCAATCCTTTAAAGATAGATGATAGATAGACTAGATGACAGAAATAAAAGCACCAAACAGAAGATAGAGCCTGAATAACTTGCATTAATTTAACGTATAATATTTTGTTTTATGTTTTTTAAATAGCAAATCTATGAGATTAGTATTATTATCCCTGGTAAATAGATGGTGGATATATATAGGCCAATTCTCAATTTTTATTTGATTTCTATTGTGCACACCCCTTATTGGCCAGTTTTGAAACTATGTCTTTTCCTTCCTGTATTTATTGTCCAGAAGCATGTGTTACTGGGTGCTTCTTTGTTGGTGGATATGAGCCTTTCTTTGCCACAAAACCCTTTCTAAAAACCAAATTCACTGTAAAATGTCATTCATATGAGTAGAACAAAAATGAAAATTATTCAATTTTCAATAAGCAAGGGGAACACAGAGAAAAAAACTGTTGTGAGACTACTTGGGGATTAAAGCACCAATAATAATAGTAGCAACAAATATTTATATCCTGCTGTGTGCCAACCCCTCCTCTAATCACATATCATCCCATGTATTAATCATAATGTCCTTATGGAGTAGGTACTGGTAGGGTCCCCAATTTAAGATCAATTAATGAAATAGAGCCAGGACTTGAACTCAGGTAATCTGTCTACTTAGCCTACCTTCAACCACCATGTGCTGCTGCCTCTGAGTTGTGTACACGTAAGGACAGTGCAGGAGTGTTGGAGTGGGTAGAATGAATACGTGATCAATTATTGGAAAATAATACATGACAAATGCTTTGTAAACATCATCTTACTTAACACAAAGGTAAAGTGATCTACACACTTTTTCACAGCTTAGCAAATAAATAGATTCAAATAAGTTTGAAAAATGTGAAGAAGGTTAAATGAGCAACATGGTGACAGATTGCATGGCTCTCAAGACTTGCCTTCCTCAGCAAGCTGTTATGCTACCAAATGACAAGCTTCAGAGAAGTTTCTCTTAAACCCGATGTAACATCTTTTGCCTCTGGTCATGTCATCATAACTGCCTTATAGCCCATCTCAAAAACATACCAGTCCACATGTCTTTTAAGCCCGACTCCAACAAGAAATTCAAATAGCCCCATGATGTGCTGGCATTGGAGTGCTGGAAATCACCTGGAGTGATTTTTGTTGTTACTATGGATTCCTACGATGAAGAGCAGGTATTACAGTCTCTTCTCTGTTCTCCCCTGAAACGTACCTCTCTGGCAAATTCCATTATTTAAAGCATGTACAAAATTTACAGTTGGGAAATTAGAGAAGAAGAGAGAAGTTTCCTCTTCCTGTAGCTTCAATTGAGTTTATGAAGATTGACTCATATGCTTCTGCATAGTCTACCACTTCTTAGCTCTCTGTTCCTGTTTGCTCTTTTCCATTTTTTGTTCGCTTTCTTTTCCTTGTCAACAATGACGTATTTTCAGCATCACATAGAGGAATTAAAGGGCTTCATCAAAGCTAAGTATGTTAACAGTTATTCTGGAAAAATTTTATACTTTCCTCTCTTCCTTATATTATAATATATCCAAAAGAAAAAGCTGTTCTTGCCAGGTGCACTGCCTCAGCCTATAACCCCAGTGACTCGGGAGGCTGAAGCAGGAGGATCCCAGGTTCCATGCCAGCCTAGACACTTAGCGAGACCCTGTCTCAAAATGAAAAAAAAAAAATAAAAAGGACTAGTGATGGTATGTAGCTCATGAAGTATCTCGGTGGTAAGGTGTCCCTGTGTTCAGTCCCCAGTACCAAAAAAAGAAAAAAAAAAGAAAGAAAGAAAAAACTGTATCACAGAATTAAATATACATATGTTGTGGTAGACCACAAAATAAGTCAATTTAACTATTCCAGGGGAATATATTTTGGGGTTGGATAGCCCATTATTAGAGATTTATAAAATCCACCCTCATGTGTGTAGTACAAAAGGATGAAACCTCAAATATTATTTATCGTTCAGAGTTCAACATCATTGAACTATCAAGTAACAGGACTATAAAAGTATTTTCAAAAGTAGAAAACTATAATAGAGGCAAAATTTGATTGAAAGACTAAAAACGGTTCAAAAGTTCTGCAGAGTTTGGAATAACCACTACCTATATAAGCAGTTAAGTGTGCCCTACACAATTCAAAACATTATGATTTACAATGATTGTCTATGTAATGTTAAACCAGAATCAAAAGGTTGAAAGGTAGAAAGGAAAATGCCAAACTTTCTTACTCTGTTTTTATATTTCCTATCATTGCAATCCAAGATGAAGTAATAATAGTGTCTTAAATTTCATGTATGCCTAAAAACAAAATGATAACCATTTTCCTTTTGAAAGAAAAATGCATACTTAAACCCTTTTACTTACGATTTCAAAATTATATACTTTTCTTAAATAAAGGTCTTGTTAGTTTCCAGAGGAAAGCAAGAAAAGATGGTATTCCTCCTAAAAGTTTTTCTTTGATTTATTATATTTATTCATCTTATTCCCTGAATGTAGTACTAATTTGCTTTTTTTCTAATGATAAGCATATCCAGATCAATGAGAATACTCTTTTTCTTCCTATTCTGCTGCTTCTTCTTCAGCACCTTCCTCCTTTCCCCTCCTCCCCCCTTCCCCCTTTTCCTCTTCTTCTTCCTCCTTTTTCCTCCTCCTCCTCCTCCTCCTTCTTCTTTTTCTTCTTCAGAAGAAAAGGAGTCTGATTTCTTGAAGCATGCAGAAAAGAAACAGAACTCCTGCAGAGGCAAGAGGGGACCCAATACCAGGTTACCCAGAACACTGTTTTTCTCTATGAGATAACATAATACACTTTATAATTGAAAGGGTAGGAAGAGATTATTTAGGTCCTTCATTTGATGGTAGCTCAATTTTATTTAAAATACTGATTTTACTTGCCAGATTTAGTTATTATGGTGAGGAACTAGAAAAGGAGAGCTGAGGTCCATGTCATGAACCAAAAATGTGGAGACTAACTAACATCTTTTGAATGACAGATAATTTATTAGGACATTTGTTATTTTTTAATCCTTATAAGATATTGTCATTTTTATAGAGAAGATTTAGATTGATTCCTTACCCAAGGAAATACATCTATTTCCCATTTGTTTATGGCTTGGAGAGCTTAAACCACTTCCCAAGGAAGCCTAGCAATGCTTTCTGGAGTGAGTACTAAACAGCATGTAAGTCTTATTGTCAAAACTCGGTATCTTTCCATTATATCATATTGGCATTTTTTTCTTGTTCATGGTGTTTTTACTTGAGGAATTGAAATGAGATGTTAATACCAGAGACTATTTAACTAATTTTAGTAATTCACAATGAAACTTTGCTTATTTTCTTCTCTTTCTTGTACAGCCTGAATGAGTTTGCTATATGGAAATGCTTATCCATGTTGACAAGTCTGAACAAGGTCTTACATTCCTTAATGTAAGACCTGAATTTATTTAATACTTCTAAGTTATTCAAGCAATCATATTTATTATTTTTATGGTAACATAATGGGATAGATGGAAGAAATAGTCTGATTCACATACATTTCTTCACCAAAAAAGATGACTTGCCAAAAATTAATAGTTAGATAATGACACAGCAGCTATTGGTCTTGGCTCTAGTCTGATAGTCTCCCTGATTCTCTTACTTTACTCTTTCCTTTCCACATAACCTCTAAATGTATAGTCTGTGACAGAAAAAAACATGTCCTTAACTGTTTTGTGTTTTCCTATAGTCTATAGAAAAATAAGTAAGCTCTTTAACTCATCCTCAGTATTCCCTATAATCTCTCTACACATATCTTTGTAATGTTATTTGTACCATTTTTTTTTTCAGATTTTATTCTTTTTCATTTCTGGCTGTATACCACTTCTTCTTCTTCTTCTTCTTCTTCTTCTTCTTCTTCTTCTTCTTCTTCTTCTCCTTCTCCTTCTCCTTCTCCTTCTCCTTCTCCTTCTCCTTCTCCTTCTCCTTCTCCTTCTCCTTCTCCTTCTCCTTCTCCTTCTCCTTCTCCTTCTCCTTCTTCTTCTTTTTTCTGGTTCCCCTGTTATTACTATGGATAGAACCCAGGAGAACTGTAAACTGAGCTACATCCCCAACCCATTTTGTCTTTAATTTGAGAGAGGCTCTCACTAACTTGCACAGTCTGGCCTTGAAGTTACCATTGTCCTGCCTCAGCCTCCTCAATAGCTGGTATTACAGGTGTATGCCATTATGCCCAGCTACCACAAACATTTTTAATTAGTTAATCTAATTTCTATTTTCTTCCAATTCTTCATGTCAGAAAACATCAATGCTTTTTCTAATCCCACAATTGGTCTAAAAGTTAGACACATGATAAAAACTGGGCCGTGAATTTTATCTTGAATTTTTCAAAATGGAATAAGGAAAGCAAAGCCACTTTCTTGTCTGGTTATCAGATGGCAACCGTGTGAGTTCAAGAAATTCTTGGACATGATTACAAACCTATAGAGAGACGGGGGAGAATGAAATTGATACACAATTAAAATCAGATAAGAAATGGAATAAAATTATCATTTATTACTTTTGCATTAATATACATATTCATCCTTAAATTTCTCAATTTGTGAAGCAACAAATCTGTGTCTTCAAATGAACCAAAGTTAGTTTGATTTGGATTTCTAGCCACTAAATATTATGACTCCACAACTATCAATTTCATATTCATACTATGAGGCCCAATTCCAGTGTCTTCTCCCACAAAGCCAGCCATATTCCTCATTTGGATCACTGATACCCTTGTCTATGCTTCATAGCAGTCTGGTACTAATTTGGGTTTGGAAACCTTCATAATCTACCCTATGTTATCATTAGCTAAAGTTTTGTCTGTCTTCTTTCCCTGTCTGTGTCCTGTAAGTCAGTTTTCATGTTCTAATCTCTAATATTGTGTACTCAGTTTAAAAATAGTTGGAATTAAGTAAATGTACTTAAATTTTAAACACATATTCATGTGATTCTCTTGCATTTTTGAAGGCTTGGAGACAACATATAACAAAGTGCATATATATCTATATATTCATATATATATAAAATATATATATATATATATATATATATATATATATATATATATATATTTTATATATTATTATATTTATATATTTATTTATAGTACATGATTGTTTCCTGTTACTAATATAATGATTATCCTACAAAAATATGGGTGCTACACTGACATTTCTGCTCTTTATTTTTATTACAAAAAAAAGTAAGTCATCCTTTCTTGAGTGATGAGCTCAAGTTCTGAAAAGAATTGATTTCAAAGAGCTATAAACTACAGAGGAGTGTAGCAAATTTCAGTGGTGAGACTGTATTTGTATTTCTTGGTACAGAAATTTATGATAAAATTTTGTGAAACACAATCCTTTTCTTGGATAATTTAGCACTATAGCACTGAAAATCATAGACAGCTCTCAAGAAGAATTTATTATGCAAGAACAGTGAAATTTTATAGAACATGTTTTTATACAACACAATCCATTCTAGGTTCTATGACTGAGGCAAGCTTGCTACAAAAAAGAAGGCCATATCTATAATAATACCCTAGATGTGGGCATTGAAATATTTTAAGGATATAGCAAGAAAAGGTGAGAATGGCTAACGCCATTCTTATCTACCTGTGAAACTGATGTGACTACTGCGGTAATAATTTTAAAAAGGAGGGCATCCTTTCCCCTCCCTCACACGCATCCTCAATAAAGGGTCCATGACACAAGAATAATCGTAATTAGCTCAATTACCTTAATTGTCATCTTTTTTTATATGTGTGGACATGATCTATATTTATTTTTGTAATTCAGGCTCAATGGTTATGTTGCAATCTTGATGAAATTAAACAAGTGAAATATTTGTTCTCTAATGGCAGTAAACCAACAAAAAGAGTGATTTAAGGCTTAAAATGCATAGATGAGATTTGGGTATTTTTTAAGGAAGGTTATAAATTGCCTGTTTATAGAATGAAGTGATTTTATGTTTGAAAAATACTGACTTTTGTCAGGCAGTATCTAATAAGCCTGAACTCACTTGAAAATTTTTCAAAGGAGGAAACATTTTTAATGTTCTATGTACTCAGTGTAGTTGAGAGGAAGTGGATAAGAGCAGTTAATAGTTCTGACTGACACTGGGGATGGAGAAATGTGCTGGAGGAAAGACTTCAGACAGAACAGACCTCCAAGATGCAATATCTCTAGCAACACAGAATACTAAATATAGAAACAGTGGCAGCCACAGAAATAATATTTGTAAATTTGTAAACCAAGTTTGAACCATGGAAGTTCTATTTAGCACATGTCGGTATTTTAAAGCCTCATCCCCAAGTAAAACTTTCAAATAAGTACGTTAGAGATTTCTAAAGTGTGTGTGTGAGTGTGTGTGTGTGTGTGTGTGTGAGAGAGAGAGAGAGAGAGAGAGAGAGAGAGAGAGAGAGAGAGAGAGAGAGAGATATTTAATTTTCACATACACACACATCATCATCATCATCATCATCATCACAATCATCATATCATCTTAGGAAACTGTTTAGATCACAAACAACTTAATTTTAATGAAGTATCTACAACTTAGTGCTTTGAGTGCTTCTCACTATTAAAAAAAAAAGGATTCTGAGTAAATTCATTAGAGAGGGGGGAGGGGCAGGCAGTGGGGGGAGGGAGAGAGAGAGATATTGAACAGTTATTTCCCTTTACTAGTTGGGTTATTTCTAGCTTCAAATGTTAATCTTCTCTGCCAGTTTAAATATAATTGAATCAAGTACAGGGACCCACCCCTTTAAAGGCATTAATTTGGTAACTTCAGCAATCACATCTTAGTTTCTGGGAGAGTTTGATGAGAATCACAAACATAGATCACAAGGCTTACCTAGATATTCAAACTCACTCTCTTAGCATTGTGAAGAATGTATTTTTAAAAGGGAAGTAGATTTTGTTTTTGTTTTGTTTAACTGTTGTAACAGTTCATATTTGGGCAACTGGTTTAAGAGAAGACATTTCTTTGTAGCAATTGCAATTTTAACAACAGATAAAACTCTTTGTAGCAAATCTCCACTGGGGTAGAACTAAAATCTGGAAGTAATCAGCAACCTCTGAGCATCAGAAATTCTTAAAAAAAAAAAAGAAAAAAAGAAAGAAAAACATTTAAACGCAGCTGGAGTCTGCTAGTGGTTGGGATAGGATTCAGGAGGTACCTAATCCCTTGGGGTTACTCACTATTCCCCTTCTTCCTTGTCTTGGATGTGGAACTAAAAAGCCCCAGGGTGTTGATGGTTGCAAAGAAACTATAGTATCTGACACCTGCTGGGAGCAATAAATAAAGAACTCTGCCTGCCCTTGTGGGTTTGTTCCTATCTTGCTCACTACTAGAGTCACAGTCTTTTCTTCTAGGTTGGGGTTTTAGAAGAAATGAGTTCTATTTCCCCATGTAAACAAATCTGATAAGTAAGAAAAGCCATTGTTGTTCAGAGGGCACTTAAGACATATGTACTTGACCTATAATATAAGTAAGTCTTCACTTTTTGAGAATTACAGTTGTAATTTTTCTGAGAGGAGCATCATTCCAAAGCAGCTTTTTAAAATAGTCTTGGTTCAGGTGGTCCATTTATCATGGGAAGAAGGATTTCCAATTAACTAATGAAAACTGGGCATTGCTTATGATTTGTGCAGGCTGAATTGCCTGATGTTTCATGTTGACCAGTTCTGTCCAGTGATATTAGGTATGCTCACAATTCTATTTAGAAAGACTCAGATACTGACAAAGAGATGAATCTCTCTTTTAACTATGGAGTTTCATAAAATAATAAACCTAATAGGTGAAAAATTGAGGAGTATGTAGCACTGTAGGAGAATGTAGCACTGACTTGGTTGTTTTTTAGTCAACAAAAATTGAGATTGCTATAGAAGTGAAATTCATCCAGACAAATCTTTTAGTCACGAAGGAAAACAGAAAATCAGATAGCACACAATAAACTTTCAGTTTTAACAACCAAATATCCAACCTATCTAATTATTTGCTTATAAAAGCAATTACTCTAAACCACTTCAATTCAAACTAGCCATTGATTTCCTCACTAAAATTCACACTTTTCTCTATTTGGCAAGTAAACCAGAGCACAATATTTTGCATTCTGTTAAAATGTTTTCCCCCCTTTGAAAAATGAATGAAAATGTGTTTCATGCCATATGCCTGATATTTTCTAGTTGTACTTGTTCACATATTTTTGACTCTACAATATCTGGCACTGTGAGATGCAAATCCCAAGCATTCTTTAGTTATCAACTTGCTGAAAAAATAAAACAAAGAAATTGAGTAAAATCTGCTTAATTTCAATTACCAACAAGGTCAGTATGTTTTAAGAGATGTTTTCCATTTGACTTACTTAGATGTAGTGCTTATTCTTTTAGAAAGACAGTGTTTTCTCCTCCTGGTTCTTTCTTTCTTTTTCTTTCTCTCTTGGTATTGGTTGCAATATTGAATTCACCACAAAGGAGAAAGTCACCATGATGGTTGCCACTAAGAAAGCCTACCAAAGGAGATATATATATATATAGTGTATAGTTTTCCCTTTAACTTTTGTCTTCTCTTCAAGATAAACCTTCACCAGTGACCCCACTTAAAACCTTTCCTGAATGAATGACAGTAGGTTTTGAAGACAACCTATTTCTCCTCAAGTTCTCTCTCTTTTGAAATATTTTTAAAGCCTGGTGATAGAAAGAAAAATGCCAAGAGAAAACATACCTCTGAATGTTAGCAGTGGTTATAACTAGATGGTAACATATTTGTTTGTTTCATTTTTTCATTTCATAGTCTATTTCTATATTTTATAAGACAGACACCATTTCTACTCATTTCATCCTTAATTCAGCTGACATTTCCCCCTTGACTTTAAAATTGTTGTTGCTTGATAAGATATCTGGAGATTTTCATCTCCCTATAAAAACTTGAATGACTTTGTCATGATTAAAGTTCAAAAGAATATTGCAGTTTTTTTTTTCTCTTACACATCCAGTGTTCGAACTGGTATAATTTAATAAGCAAAACTTGATATCTGTCAGGTAGGAATTGTTCCATGTCCATATCTGTAGCACTTGAAGTAAAAGACTGATTTTTGTGAGTTTTTCAAACTACCAACTTCAAGCAAGTGAATCAATGAAAAATAAGTAGTTACACCCAGTGGTTTAAGTTTAAACATTGGCTCTCACAGAAGATGTTGTTGAAAAAAGTATTCTTACCACTCAATAAATGAAAAAGATGTCAATTTTTTTAGTAGACTCTACCTTTATCTTCCTTCCTGAATTCTGTAGTGAAAGAAAGTGTGAATGATATACATTATATGACTTATGTTACAGTGTCCACATATTACCTTTCCCTACCCATGCCAATCAGCCTGCCTCAGCTCCTGCCATCCACATCATAAGAGAAAACAGCACTTCTGCAAGTACCACAGATTATTTTGGTGCTTGGTGATTTTTAAACTATTCCTAAACATAAAGTTTTAATCTAATGCATTTTCCACTGATTTGAGTCATTGTCATGTTAAGTAGATTACTAACTACATTCTGCCCAATTTTTATTGCCTTTAGAGACATTAAGTTTAGTGCTTTATAAAAAGGGAATTTGTCTTATCAAAACAATCAAGATCCTGAGAAAAAAGTAGAGACTGTTTACTATGTTTTTTTTGTTGTTGTTGTTTTACTATTAAAGAATGTGCCTGTTTTATAATTTAGCAAGTTTAGAAAAATCCGAAGTTTGGAGTGTTTTTTAATCAAGTAAGTTAAAACATTTTTGTATGATATCATCTTCATATTCTCTGAATAATAAAACTAGAGATAAGTTTTACTTTACTTTTTGGAAGTTTCATTCTGATATGTGCATTTACTAAAGGTATACAATAATGGATTGAATAACTCAGGATGGTACTGTAGAAAAGTCCTGACATTTGGAGAGATTTGTTTTCAGGGTTCTAGACCAGCTCTATTATCAAAGATATATGCAATAGAGAATAAACCATAGAATCTTTTGGTCCCAGTATCTTCATATATTAAATAAGAGCGTTTTACCACATTATCTCCATAGTCCCTTCACTTCTAGAGTATAATGATTCTGTCTATGTTTTCACCAACAAAAGGCATGGTTGGTCAACATGTAATACATGATAAGATGTTGTCTCTTCATATTAGGAGCTAATGAATAGCAAGTTGTCTGAGAGGTGCTCTCTCTCCAAATAGTTATTTTAAACATGCTAGGTCATAGCAACAGAAATTATAACAAAGCAGGTATTGTCATAATTCTGAGTTTTGAATTTAATAGTCTGATTCTCTTCTGGAACCAATTTTGCTTTTGAGTGATGCTTGGTAAAATATGAAAGTATCTTTTGGTTATCACAACTTTCACATAATGGATAGAGGCCAGGGGTAATGCTAAACATCCTACAAGACTCAGGAGAATCCCCACAAAAAATCATGTGGCCACAAATGTCAGTAGCACCCTCCTTGGGAATCTCTGGCAGTGGAAGAATTGATATTTGGATAAAGATTCCCAAGATAAGCATATTACTCAACATCAGCATTTTTGGAATTATTCTGGGGACACTACAAAAAGAAACAAAGAACACAAAATCACTTAGAAACTTCATCTTAAGAGTGCCAATAAGACAGCTAAGAGTAAATTAAAGGTGAAGACTATTAAAGCAGCTGAGATTGGGGGAAAGAAAAACAGGAAGAGGAGAAACTCAGGGAATATAATAGCAGTAAATATAAAAAATCCAAATTGTAAAGAAAAATTATAGTTTCTGATAGGAAGTGATATACTCTGAAGGACAAAACCTTTGTGGATTGCAATGCTGTTGCAGGAACAGGGAGTACAGGGTTAGCAGACTGAACCATCCCAGACACAGATGAATTTTTTTTTTTCTTTAAAGTAACAGGACCTCAAAAGTAACAACATAGCAGAACCCTATTTGAAGGAGTCATTCTGTCTGTGTGCCAGGACAGAGGGAAAATATCCTTGTATTGCAAGCCTGGGCCCAGATGTTAAGTTTGGCTATGTAAGTTAGATTTTAAAGGCTGCCAGATTTTACCCACACACAGACACACACATACACACACACACACACACACACACACACACACACAGCTTCTGCCTATAGCTTGTCTTAGAAAAACCAAACTGGATCATGAATAATGAAAAAGATGAACTCAGACAGCAACAGTGGAAATGGAATAATACCATAACAAAAAGAAAAGCACAACTTAGCAGGAGATACTGGTAAATACAGCAGATAAAAATTATAACCTAACATCTGCTATGCATTTAAAATAAATAAACTTATGAAGGCAGAAATGGAAGAACTCAAGAAAGAGATGTGACTAGGACAGCAAGAGATTCAACATAAACTTGCACAACCTGGTAAAACTTGAGAACAAAATATCTGTTGTGTCGATAAATGGGAGGTCCACAGGGAAGCAAGCACCAAGATGGAATCAAGGGGTGAGAGTCGCTAGGGAAAATGCTTGTGAAGGTTGAAGGAAAGGAGAAGGAGAGACTTGGGATCCTGACGCAGGTTAAACCCCCATAAAAGATGGAAAGGAAATAACGTTGGGCAGGAAACCCTGTGCTACAGTACAACTCTGACAAAGTTTCAGTGAGATTTACAGGGAACCCCAGCAAAGACTAGTGGTTAGAATCATTCCTCATGGAGTAGAAGTACTCTGGTTGTGTTGATCCTTGGCTGGGAGCAGCATGGAGACTGTGGTGTTGGACAGCACTGACTCTCAAAGCTTTTGCAGGCAGAGGTAATTAACTGTCCACATTCTGCCCAGCAGGGTCTGTTCATAGGAGCTCTGCCCGGCTTACTTCCATGGCTGCCACTCATCCATGAAAAGATTTTTTTAGCCTGGTTTCTAAAGGAAATCTTAAAAATGAACAAAGACACAGACAGAACAAAGAGATTAAGAAAAGTAAAAATATAGTCATGGGCAAAGTAATATTAGGCATATTCAATTAAAGATGCAGAGGTCATGATCTTAACTTTAGAGAACATTCAGTTCAGCAAAATGAATAAAATAAATGAATCAAAATCATAGTGAAAGCAATGTGTGTGTCTGAATTCATATAATACAGCTACAACAGAGCACAGAGGAAAATTCATTGTCATAAAACTCATATCAATTTTTTTAAAACTTCAGCAGCTACAAGATTATAAAAACAACATATAATGAAAAATATACAATTATTAAAGAAAAAAGAAGTGCTTTAGTCACCTTTTGCACCTCAGGTACTTATTTTTTATTTTATTTTTTTAACATTGCTGTGTGACCAAACTACCTGACACGAACAACTTAGAGTAGCGGAAATTTGGGGGGGACTCACATTTTCAGAGGTCTCAGTCCATGGATGACTGATTCCATGGGTTTAGTCTATGGTCAGTTGAATCCATAGCTCTGGGCCCAGGGTGAGGCAGAACATCATTGCAGAAACGTAGTGTGGAGGAAAGCAGCCAGAAGCAAAGAGAACTCCACTCACCAGAGTCAAAATATAAAGCCCCAAAGCACACTCCCAGTGATGTGCTTCTTCTAGCCACACCCTATCTGCCTACAATTACCACCCAGTTAATCCATGACAGAGATTAATCCACTAATCAGGTTATACCTCTAATAGTCTAATCATTTCACCTCTAAATATTTTTTTTTCTTTTGGTACCAATGGTTATTTCCTTTCCATCTTTTTTCTTTTGAACTCAGGAGTACTCAACCACTGAGCCACATTCCCAGCCCTATTTTGTATTTTATTTAGAAACAGGGTCTCACTGAGTTTCTTAGGGCCTTACCGTTGCTGAGGCTGGCTTTGAACTCATGATCCTCTTGCCTTGGTGACCCAAGCTGCTGGAATTATAGGTGTGCACCACCGCACATGGCTGAATATTCTCGAATTTTCTTACACAGGAGCTTTTGGGGAACACTGCATCTATAAATCGTAACACAACATAAGATAATAACAAATTTTGCTTCCAGCAGCCCAAAATAATTAATACACCTATATCAAAACAAGTTGTTTGAATGAATGCAAGGCATTTATCATATAACCTATTTTGTAAATCTTCAGTTTTTCTATTTTAGTATCATAGAAATATTGATATTTTTAATCAATGACATAATGTTTGGCCATTACTGTCAGCAGGTTATAGTTGTGACCAGGTTGTTTGGAAATAATTTTTTGACATTATGGTAAGATAAGGTAAGTGTTAGTATCAATACTTCTTTTATTTTGATGATATATGGTAATAAAAATAAGTGATAATACTATAGAAAGGTACTTACAGTGAATTTTACAATATTCAACTATTTTTCACAAATGAGTCAATCAAATGGGAAATTATAATATTGATGGAAATAAACATGATGAATGTGTCTATCTTGGTGGAACAATGGCATCATGTGAGTATGGAAAAGGAACAAATCAATTTTTCTGAAGTCAACAACAAAACAAAATGATGTTTATTCCCATCGTTATTCAACATTATACTGGACATACTATTCAATACAATTAAGCAGGAGAAAAATATTAACAAGTATAAAAATTTGACAGGAACAAGTAAAAGTCTTATATTCTCTACATATTCTAATACATGGTTTTAATTGATTATCATGATATTGTGTATCCCACTGAAATATTAAATAAAAAATTACAATATTAAGTTACACAGCAAACACTATCAAAAAAAATATTAGGGATTATATGAAATTGATTCAGGAACCTACATGGGAGTGCCCTCATTGGCCAAAACTGAAATAACTCTATCAATAAGATAAATTATTGCAGTACTTTATTGTCATTGAATATATACCTATAGATGTAATGAGTGAGTAAATGAATAAAGAAGAAAATACAGAAGTACAGAAGGCATGAAGGAAGTAAAACAAAAACTCATCATGAGACTAGGAAATAACTGAGAAATAACCACATCCAGAAAGATCCATGCATGAATGCAAAAGTTACTGGGGAAAACATTAAAGAGAAGCTTTGCAAAGCTGCAAATCATATCCCCTAAATATTTATTTACTGTTGTAGTTTTAAACTTGTTTACATATCTGTGGTACTCATCCCAACCAAGGAGTGAATCATAGTGCCCCACCAGTTGAATGTGGGCTGTTCTTAGTGGGTTAGTTTTACCCAATGAAGTGTCAAACAGGAAAAGGGAAATTTTACAAATGAAACACATGGCAGTTCACCATATCCAGGCAATTGACATTAGTATCACTAATAATGTCATATTGACAGTAGGTATTCCCAATATGAAGCTATGAATGTATACTTTATCTCTGTGATTTTTTTAATCCAAATCCATAATCCTGGTGTGGTCATGAAAGAATGTTAAACAAATCCAAATTGGGCACTATTCTAAAAAATACCTGACAAGAAATCTTGAAAATTGACAATGTCATTAAGAACAGGAAAAATTGAGAAAATGTCACAAATTGAATAAGACTGAAGAAATGTGACAAGTAAATGCATCAAGCATGATATCCTAGACTGGGTTCTGAGACAGAAAAAGGACAAAAGAAGACTGACTGGTTAAATCTGAAAAAACTGACAAACTAAAATCTGTCATTTAATTAACAGTATTATACCAATATTTATTTTCTGGTTTTCATCAATGTAACATGGTTTTATAAAATGTAATATTATATATTACATATATATAATATTTCAATATTATACATAGTATATGTATATACAATACATATATACAATATTCAATATGAGAGAAGTTAGGTAAAGGGCCTAGGGGAACTCCCCTCCCTGTACTATCTTTACAACTCTTTTGTATGTCAAAATTATTTCAAAATATAAATTTTATTTAAAATGTCACACAAAGTAATGTAATGCTTTAATTAGGATAGTTCTACACAGGGACTTTTACATTATGATGAGAAGTTATTTAGAGTGATTGATTCAAGTAAAGAAGGTCAGACAAGACTGTTGAAAATTGACATGTAAGCAGAGACCTGAGCAAGGAACTAGAGTTATTTAGGCAAATGAGCAATGGGAACAAGCCAGCCAAGATCAGCAGAGCCAAGGGGCCAACCAGAAGCTAACCATAGACTTGTGAGTGAATAAGGCCAAATGAAATCTGTCAAGCCTAGCTCAGATTAGTTGAATGCTAAAAAACAAACAAACAAACAACGACGACAACAAAAGTGCTTTAAAAAATCTACTACATCCAAGTAGAGTTTTGTGGCAATTTGTTACCCAGCATTATTTTGACAACAGTAAATGATATAAATGCAAACATACCATTACTGATGTGATCTGCAACAGAACTCCTCTTTGATTATAGTAGCTAAAAATAACAAACATTGATTTTCCAGTCTTTCTTGTGATTAGCCACTGAGCAATGGGATATTAAATCATTTTTTTTATAGTAATCTCTTGGGAAAGAATTTAGAAAAAAAGAGGAACATGGGAAAACATTTTCTTCTTTGATCTGACATTGTCCAGCATGAGGCCAGAATTTTGACAGTCATTTTTAGAGGCTGATACAACAAGCCCAATTCATAAGGTCTAAATTTTCACTAAATATCAAAGTGTATGATAAAGCAGAAAGGTAATAAAATATCTTTAATGCCATTTGTTCCTGTAAATATCTCTAGATATTTTACTTTGAAAGAAATAATGAAGGTCCTTCTTAAACACATCACATATTGTTAGATATTCTGCTATAAAAAGCTAAGAGCACTGATCCCGTTCTCTAAACCCCACAAATGGATAAAGGGAAGTATAAAAGCAGAGGTATCATTGGGAAAAATTGGAATGTTGTACCAATAAATACTCATTAGATTATGGAGAAGTGCCCCTATATTGCAGGAGCTTAAGACTGACTTTTGTCACAAGAATACAATTTTTAATTTTTCTGTAAGAAAAATCATGTAAAATGTACAAAGTAAAAAGAATACTAAAATAAATTCTTATAATCACATCTCCATCTCTTAAGAATTATCCATACATGACCAATTTTGTTTCATCTAAATACTTGTTTTCCTGCTCCCATATTATTTTGAAACCAATCCCAGATATCAAAATAAGAATATTTTAAGTGTTTGTTTTTATATAGACTTTGAAAAATATCTCATATTAATTAATTAAAGATATTTATTGACCATTATTTTTATTAAGTTTAGAGCAACCTCATCTGATAAATTCAGAGCCTTATGCATAAATGCCCAATTTATCACATCATCTTAAGGGTTGCTAAACCCAGTGTAATACCTGACCTCTACTTCATTAAAAATATACAAACACTGTTTACCTGAGGGGAATGCTGGGTAATGCAGATTCAGTAAAAATGGCTTAGAGCAGACCGGAGCATAGGGGCACATCCTATAACCTCATTGTATTAGCCAGCTATTCATCACTGTGAACAAACCATCTGACAAGAACAACTTAGAGGTGGCAAAGTTTATTTTGGTGGTTTCAGAGTTTCAGTCTATGGTCCTCCAATTCCATTGCTATACTCCTGAGATGAGGCAAAATATGGTGGCAGAAGGGCATGGTGGAGGAAAGCTGATCAGCTCGTGACAGCTAGAAAAGAGACAATGACAGTGAGGAGCCAGGGGCAGATAATATCACCAAGGGCACACCCCCAGTGAACTACTTCCTCCATCCTGGCTCCACCTTCCCAGACTCACCACCCATAATCCATTCAGTTTATTAATTCATCAAATGTGTTAATCCACTGATGGTGTTACAGCTCTCATAATGAAATCATTTCACATACAAACTTTCTTGCATTGCCTAACACATGAGCTTTTAGGGGAACATTAAAGGTCCAAAAAATAACACTTTCTAGATGTGAAGTATTTTTTAGATGTTGAGAATACAAAAATAAAGTCAAGAACTTGTTCTAGAATAGTTTATTTATTTTTATTCCATCATATTTATATTAATTATTTTTATAAAATCAGTTGACAATTTTATTGATGGTAACCTCTTTTAAGACAGACACTAAATCTGTTGTTTCACAGTATTTCTAGACAGTTTTACTTAAAACTCATTTGTCATGTATATACATTAGTATATCTAAAAACATATTTTAAATATATTTATCATAGCATAGGTTACAAACATATATTGGATAAGAAGCTTTGCCAATTTTTAAAGATTATATACTTCATCTAACTTTCACATGACAAAAAATGTGTAAAACTACTTTTGTTCATCCCCATTAATAAGATAAAAAAGGTCTATGTAATTTTTCTTGTTCAGTGACTCAACCGCAGATATATATATCCAACAAGAATGAGTAAAACAACTCCTATAAGTCTGGCCTAGAACTGCATGTTTACAATAATTTAAACATTTATTACACCCATGTTTATGAAATTTATCCAAATAAATTATAGTATATGAATTTGAGTGTGGTGATGATTATATTGTATTATTTACATTTCAGTGGCTGGGACCATTTTCTCCAACGTGGTATTTGCTTAAAGTAATTATACTGACTGAGAACAGTGGCAGATTGAAATTAAATGTTTGGATTAAATATTTTGTCAGCAAACATGCAGCAACTGCTTTACTGCTGCTGCTTCTCTTCTATGCATACTGATTACAAAATGATTACAAAATGATTAGCTTTTATTTTGGCACAGTTTTGAAATACTCAATAAATGCTGCTTGATATCCAATCTTCTAATTGTTCAAATCGCTGGAAAAACCCAGAAGAAAAATGGCCAAAAGAAATGTAAAGCTGTGTTCTAACTTCTAACTCAGACCTCAATCAAACAAATAGAAAGCTGGCCAAGTCTAGAAATGATTCCTGTTTCATGAGGTCTGAACTTGGGTTAAATATAAACCCTTCCAGGTGTGCTCAATGCTGGCAGGTGGAGGGGAAAGTGTCACTTTATGCTAAAAGAAGAAACATATGAAGCTATTTTTAAAAGGTGCTCTTGTGGTTTCCTGGATATTGATTGTCTCTTACAAAATAGTAGTTTAATGTGCTAAATGGAAGCAAATAAGAACATATGTTTTGAAACTATACTTAAATTCAAATCTATTTTTAATAACCATCATAGAAAGTACTTGACAAAAATGTTTTAAACTTTTCTTTCAAAATCAAAGATTTTGATTTTAAATAAAGAATGATTTTTAAATAAAGAAATCATCTGTTAGGTTTTATAAATCTCTAGTGTTACTCACTTAGATTTTGGTCAGGGATTGCAAAGTGCACAATCATATTTAAAGTAACTCATGGAGCTGACAATAGGGAATATATCAACTGAAAAAAAAAACATTCTTTTTAATCTTTCAATGAATAAGAGTCCTGAAGAATAACAAAAATAATTAAATTCAATACGTACATTTTTTTTTCTGAACCTCTTTATGTCAGTGGTGCAATGCCAAGTCAGAGCTGATTTGTCCTATCACCACCGGTTCTTGGTTCTTTAGTACCTCACATAAGCATATCTTACCCTTTGAAATTCTGTGAATCATGACAAATTCAATCCTAGGATTCCTATTTGCTTTTAGAACAGGACAGGTATAAAACATGTGGGTGGAACTGCGCTAACCCAAATGGAGAATTGCATAGCTATTTGATTTGTTCGGGTCCTTCCCACGTCCCATCTATATACATGGTTCAGTCACAATAAGAAGCTTTCATAATAGTGTCAGTTTTCTGCATTTCATTCTCAAAATATTCCAAATTTACACAACCTGGCAACAAGGAGGGTTTTCTTAAAGGCCTGTTTCTTTTTTTTTTCCTCTACTTAAAGTGCTACTGACTAGACCTGACAGTAGAATCAGGCAGATTCTTATTGAGACTGTGTTTAGATACTCAGGTATCCCCCACCAACTTTTTGCAACAATATCGAGATAAGAAAAGAGTCTTTAAATTAGAGAGTGCTGTAAGGCAAAGATGAGAGACTTGGGTCATAATCTCAAAAGACACAATCTGGTGTAATCCCAAATATTAAAGGCCAAAAACTCAAAATTCTAAGTTTAAAATACTAAAAAATATAATTTTTGGGAAAGCAATCAAGACAATTAAAAGGCATTTATTTACATTGAAAAAGGCAGATTTATATGAGAAACATAAAAACACGACAGAACACTTCAGAGACACTTTACACAATGAAATAGACAATACTGGCATACAAATTTTTGCAAGCATAAACATTTGGTAAATCAATCACAGTCAAATATTCTAATTTCTTTTTATAAATAAATCAGCCCAAAATCAAACTGTATAAATACATATCATTATGGTTGCCCATTAGTCATAACTATAGGTTATAACTATAGTCATCTAAACTATCAAGACAGACAACACAAGTCTTGCTGAAAGTGATTAAAAATCACAAAGGATCACCACTACATATTTAGTAACACAAAGAACCAATATTTTAAAAGATTTTGTATTTCCCAAAAGCAGAAAGTCCAAAAAATAAAAAATAAAAATAAAAATAAAAAGACAACACAGATCTTCAGCTATTGAGGAAGTTTCAACATTTGTACTTGTATGCACAATGCTTACCCATAAAGTCAGCATGATAGCCAAGCATAGTTGTGTACATCTGTTATTCCAGCAACTTAGGAGGCTAAGGAAGGATGATTGCAAGTTTGAGGCCTACTCAGGCAATTTAGCAAGATTCTGCCTCAAAATAAAAGAGGATGTATCTCAGTCTGTGATGTTCTGGTTTCAATCCCTAGTATCCCCCCTCCCACCCGAAAATGAACATGATAATACACTTCAGCATATCAAATTTGTAAAGATGCATAAAACAAATTAGAATTTCTAAAAGTCTTCACACAGTTTGTACCTCCAGGATTGGAAATGATGCGAAGTTAAAATACATATCAGCAAATTGTAAATTTGTAATGCTGATGATTTAAAATGGAGGAAAAAAACACTTAAATGAAAAAAAAAAACTAAAATTGTGAAAATGTTTATAGAGTATGAGCAATTTCACCCAGGTAGCACATAAAAGCTGTCAGTCTTTCGCCTTCATTAACTATATTTTAAAGTCTCAAGGAAGATGAAGGGTTAGCTGGTTAGCTGCTCTTTCACTTTTAGTTCATGGCTATTCTCAGAGAATACATTCACTTCCTTTTGACCTGGTTCTGCTCCTTTTGAAATTCTTCTACAATTCCATATACCTGACAGGAACATTTCTCATTGAATTTTTCTATCCCCTATGTCATTCTTCTATGTTTTGGATTTTCAAAAATCCATTCTGCATGCATTTATACATAAACCACAAATTTGATGATTGAACTGCAACACCATTGCCTATGTATCTTTTGATGCTCCCCTGCATGTTAACAGCTGAGAGTGCCACATGAAGCCATAAGAGTATCAGAACTAACAAACAGCAGAACAAAATTAACACAACTATCTGGACTAGATACAATATGCTCATACAGCATACACAGTAGAATTCATGTACTTAGTTTCAAATGTTAAAACAAACTTTGCACACCTTTTGTACAAACTAGCTCCATGTTCAACTTCCTCCCTTTCCACAGCTGAACTCTATTTTCAGCCATGAGCCTCAGTTCAGGATCATGAACTATGGGCAGAATAGATCAACAACATCTCTCCATTGCCAACTGAACCTTATGGAATGAGAAAAAAGTCAAGAAGAAATTCACTGATATGTTGTGGTTTATTTGACATATCAGTTACCACTGTTTTAACTATTACAGATATATGTACCTCAAGTGAAACACACATACAACCACACCTAAAATAGTTGGCTTTAATGGTTGGCCACAAATGGCAAGGAAACTAATGGCAAGTGCCAGAAAGGTGGCCATTGAAGTTCTGAAGTGACCTAGAATTTGAAAAAAATTGTCCTTGCCCCTGAGTTTGACCTATTAGCTCACACACGTTCCCTTCCCCCACCCCACTCATCATCTGTCTGTCTTCGGGTATCCACTGCTCACCTTGATTTTTCTCTTCGGGCCTTTTAGACCTTACTCTTTGACCCAGCTAAAATATCCCCTTTCCATTGCCACCTAAATGCTTGTACCAGATTCATTTAGAGTTCTTATCTGTGATCATTCAGTTTCCACTGCAATTCACTGCGATGCTGAGCGTGGGATGATTTCATTTCAATCATATCATCCAAATGACTTATATGGATTTCATAAAAATCCACTTTTTCCCCAATGGAAAATGATAAGAGATTTAGGTTTTAAGTGTAATGACAGGTACATGAAAGGTTTTTCAAACTCTCCTAGGTATAGGCTCAGTAAGAGAATTAAATCTTCATTCATTACTCATGTTGTCTCATCTTATTTTTTGCTAAGCTTCAGATGGCTTCCTGATGTGTTTATAAGGGAGAGTAAGAACATTATATGGATAAAAATAGTACAAAAGCCTTTTGTAACAGGGAAAATATATATTGTACTCAGTGGTCTTATGAGAAGTAAGAGTACAAATTAGATAAGGCAAATAATCTGGAGCATGTGTAATGACCCCAACCCCACCCCACCCACAATTGTTTACAGAAGAAATAAAAATTGGCCTCTGAACTTTTATCCTTAGGGTTGTAGAATAGTTTAAAATCATTAACACTGGTCGACAAAGCCAGTATAATCCACATAATTTGCCCAATTAGCCAAAATTTCCATTTACTGTCTATATATTTTTTTGAAGAATGCCAGTCTATGTTACTGTCCAAAACAGAAGTACACGCCCCAAAGGGCCATTCTTTTGTATAATTTTCCCAGCAGGCCACTTTTCTGAGGACTTTGGAATCCCCTTGCTATTCTCAGAATAATTCTTAACAAGCACAGAAAAATTTCCATGTCATGGCATCATCAACCACCCCTAAAACATACTTATTTCAGCCATATAAAAAGTGCAAGTGGCCCCCTTTACTGACAAATAAATAAAACAATTTCATATGATCTTGTACCACTGGGCTATCCTGCAAATGTAATCCTTTTGAACTTCCATGTTAAAGGAAATATTCAGCCACAACCTTATCAATGTTACCAGCAAACCCAGAAGGAAGAGACAGACATTAAGTAAAGGGGATGGTGATTGTAATAGAAAATGTCCCTCCTGTACACAGTTCACATGTAGATCTGGACAGAACAGTTTCAAAGGCAATTGCCTTGGTTTACCAGCCTGACTTCCCCCAAAGCCTGAGAGATAAAACACGTTTTTTCATTATGAAATTTTGCCACATCTTTTCCTTGATTATAGTCATCTTTCTTTTAAGTTGCTGTTAGAAACAAAATTGAAAATAGTCATCTAAACTGGGAGAGAGCTGCCTTGTCTTTTAAAAGCAGACAAATGAATTTGACATATTTTTTCCTGCATGTCACCTCTTGAATTTGAAAAGGCCTTAAGAAAAAGAAATTTTAAGGTCGTACCATCGACTGAAAAGACATTTTTGAAAACTATTTTGCTTTGATTTTAGTTAGAAGTTATTCCTTAGTCAATTGAAACTAGCTGAGAATTGTTTGCGCTGTTCTTTCTTTTTTCTGTTTTTTTTTTTTTTTTTTCTCTATCTCTTTTTCTCTTTCTTTCTTTATCACATGGTGGTTTCTTCTCCCCACATCCATCCTGGAAGCTGTCAGAATTTTGGATGATCTTTTCAGCTGTTGCATACTCTCTGGGACCTAACAAATTTGGACAAGAAGATAAACTGCACTGCAGGCCCAGCAGAGCCCAAGGATTCCTGCAGCTTGTGAAATCCAGCACGGGTTTTAGACATTGGGATGATTTAGACAAGTCTCGCCTTCTCAAGACCCATTGTGAGATGTGGATGCAGAAACAGTCAGACACATAGACTCACAAGTCTCAAGGGAAGCTTGATATGCCTCCACAGCCTTTATATCCAGTATAACTCCTATGGAGACCGGGTAGACAAATTTCTGAGGTTTTCTTGAATAGAAAGATGACTTTAAAATTTTGATTCTTATAGAATGAATCCAAAGCTGCTTCCAAGATATTGTGTTATTTTCTTTGTGGGTTCTTGTTGCCCTTTTAAGGCTTATTTTATTTGCAGATAAACAGACCATGGGATTAAAAGTCAATTTATTGTGCTTCAAACAGCTGTGTCACTTTTTTTAATATTTATTTTTTAGTTATAGGTGCTCACATATCTTTATTTTATTTTTATGTGGTGCTGAGAATCGAACCCAGTGCCTCATGGGTGTGAGGTGAGCAATCTACCTCTGTACCACAATCCCAGCCCCAAACAGCTGTATCACTTTACTGGCTGTGCTACCTTGGGAAAATTGCTAACCTCAGTTAAGTTTCAAGATCTTCAGGTATCAAATATAGGTGAAAATTGGTACCACCTTCATAAGGTTGCTGTGCAATAAATTCTAAGGTGGTAGTCCATGCAAAGCATTCAGGATATTATAGGTCCATAGCCTCTCAAACTTGAGTGTGCATATATGTCTTCTGGGAATCTTGTCTGAGAAACAGATTCTGATGCAATAAGTGTGAGATAGAACTTCCATTTCTAGCAGATTTCTAGGTGAGGACCACATTGCTCTCCAATAAACCACCATGAAGTGGGATGTTTCTAGAGCATCTATAAGTTATTTTTACCCATATTATTATTATTTCATTGTTATTAATATCTGTCTTTCCTGCTAAATGGAATCTCAATAAAGAAAAAAAGTGACTTAATTCCCCACATCAACTATTTTATCCCTTTCCCGATATTGTTATCAATACCATATGGCTTAATAAATATCTGCCAAACCAATTAAATGTAAAGTGCTCTCATTTGCCTCTGAAACTCTTCCATTTTTTTTCACCTTCTGTTTTTTTTAGTAGCTTGCTTCCTAATAATAGGCTAAATTAATATATCTCCTATGACTTTTGTATTTTGAGCTTTACCTGGGTTTGTAATCAGTTTCATGCTCAAAATTTTATTGATGTTTTGTTATTTCTTGCAATTTTTATAGCCTCTTACTTAGCTCTACTACCATCTATCAAAAGGAGCGCCATTTCACCTCCCAACCTAGATATTGTGGTGCATATGGGTGAAAACTGTGCACTCTCTACTCTGTATGTTTATAATCTCATCACTTAGCACAGCCTCATCAGTCATAGCCATCCTATGACATTGTGTTGAATGGGTTGGATGATTGGAAAAAAAAAACCCTCCTAAACCGATTCTAAAATTTTGGCATCTGAACTCAAAGAGATAATAGATTCTGCATTTTATTGCCTAACAAATCTAAGAGGCAATATCCAATACTGTTCTGGATTAGGACTTCAAGACCAAGTTCTCACCAAACTCACAGTCCTCCTAGAACATGGCTTTGTCAGGTCAGGCAGCCTCTGTGAGCCTCAGCCTGGTCAGGAAGGGCCAAACAGGAGACACAGGCCAATTCTCTGAGCCCTCCTAGGCTGCATTTCTAGTGGTGCTTGGCTAAGGCAAGTGCTTCTGGATTTGTTCTTCTAGATAACATTCCTGGTGACTGTGGGGAAGCAGATTTTGGGTGGGTTTGGCAGCAGCTGTAGTAGTCATCTCATCAGCTCTTTCCATACCCAAAAATCCAAGGTCCATTTAAATATTAACTGATTGTAAGAATGCTGATTTATTAGTTTATTGAAAGCTTGTTCTAAAAAATAGTCAGTGAAAAATCTGAGCTAAACCCTCTGAAACTTTCTGTAAACTCTATTCTCCAATGGGTGTAATTCAGATGGTTTAGCTAATTTATCAATGCCATAAATTTTCTCAGGGCTATAATTCTCAATCTTATCTGTGCATTAGCATCACCTGAGAGGCACTTTAAAAAAATACTCATGTTAGTTAATAAGAACTGAATCATATTCTACTGGAGCCCCAAGCATCCTCGTTTTGAAAGGCTACTCAGGTGACTCTTAGATGCAGACAGAGCTGAGATTCACTGTTTTCAGTAGATAACTGCATTACAAAGTTTCCTGCACATTAGTAACATAGCTGAATGGATAACAGGTAAAAGAATCCCTACCTAACTGTTCAAAATATAATCATTGCTTTGCATATGGTAGGTCTTTAATAAATACTAGAATGTGTATTCAAATGTTTATGCCATTACTATTCAAACCACTAAAATGGTGGAAAGAAAAATGGAGAACAGTTTCTTGTTTCAGAAGAAACCTATGGTTCTTGTTGCTAAGGAAACAGTCATCCATTTATGTTCTTCATTCCATCTTTGGGTCACGTCCAGTGCTGATCATGTCAGGACTTCAAGAGACAAGAATTTTTTAAATCATTTTATAGCCAAGTTTTACTGACTCAAAAAACTATTGCCATGTTTTTGTTTATATACCCAATGGTCAGAATTTTCTTTCTAAGAACTGGGAATCATTTTAAAGTTTTCTTATAGAAAAAAGAAGTTGCACTGCAGAATGAATGACAATTGTCTGGAGATTGGTTTGCAATACCTGAAAACTCTCTACACTACCAACTGAGGCGTATACTTAAGATAGTCACCAGGGTAAAGGAAGTGAGGTATGTAGGGCACAGATTTTGAGAAAGAATTGCTAAAATTTAACAAGTTGCTGCTTTCATTTTTGCATCCATATCACTTCACACATGTCATCTTTATATTAGCCCTGACAGTCACTTCTAGGTTACTGTGTCCCTACACATTTAAAGAAGAAAAAGAAATAATTTCTCTAATTAAGTGGTAGACACTAGAGAGAGTCAAAAGGTAATTCATAGCTTGTAATGAATCCAAATTGCTAAGGACTATTCCTGTATACTAAGAGTGGCAGGACTTTGTGACAGCAATGAATGGTCAAGTTCTCAACAATGTGTCTATTTGTAAAACCAATGTCCATTGGTAGCATCATCCCAGGAGTTCTATTTCCCTTCGTTTGCTTGCAAAGTCCCAACTTTGAAAGCCTATCATTTGTGTCCATGAATCTCCCAATTTCCTTCATGGAAATTCTGATCAGTCCAAGAAATATCATTATCTTTACCCAAGATTAGATGGTAATGTGTATGTGACTCATTTATAGATAATATGACAAGGGAAGAGATCTTCGGGAGAAAATTTTCTTGCTATTAAACAGGTTTGTTGAGGGGGGAAATTATCTCACATTTTCTGCTAAGAGTTTATTTTTGTTTGTTTGTTTTTGTTTTGGGTTTTGTTTGTTTTGTTTTTAATGGGTATGTGTTGCTTGGAACCATGTCAGGCATTTTTCAGTCAAAGTGAGTGAGTCATCTGAGGATAAAGCCAACATGATGAACATGGAATAATAAAAAGATAGAAACATCCCAATACTTGATTTCAATAGTAAGCTACTCAGTTGATCCATAGTGGGATCACCTTAATTTTTGTGCTGCTTAAAGTAAGAAAAAACAAAACAAAAATCCTCATGTCAGTTTACTGTTACTGTTACTATTAGCCAAAGCACTTTTTATCCAAAGAATCTGTCATTTTTTGTATGCTTGATGAATAATAATTTGAACAGTGCCTAGATGTAAGTGCAAGGAAACTAAAAGTGTGAAGAGAAAAAGGAAACTATTCCAGAATGGGAGAAAATATTCATAAACCATACACATGAGAAGTTAATATCCAGAACATATAAGGTCCTTAACAAGTCAACAGCAAAAAGACAAATAACCCAATTTTACAATGGGCAATAGACATTTCTCAAAAGAAGACATACAAATGGCCAACAGGTATATAAAAAACATGTTCGATATTAATAATCATCAGGAGAATGCAAGAAAAACCACAAGGAGATTTTATCTCACCTCAGTAAAAATGCCTACTATCAAAAAAACTAAAAATGAAAAATGCTGGCAAGGTTGTAGAGAAAAGAGAACTATAGCACATCATTTGTGGGAATATAAATAAGTAAATCCATTATGAAAAACAATATTGAGGTTCCTCAAAAAAATTGAAAACAGAATAACCATGGGATACAGCAGTCCCATTACTGAGTATGGAACCAAAGGAAATGGAATGATATCTGCACTGATATGTTATGGTAGCTCTATTCCCAAAAGCCAAGAAATTGAAATAACTGAACTGTCCATCACCTGATGAGCGGCTAAAGAAAACGGTGGTACACCTACATCATAAAATACTCTTCAGCCATGAAAAGGATGAAACCCTACCATTTGTGGCAACATGAATAGAACTAGGGATCCTTATGCTAAATGAAATACGCCAGGCACAGAAAGATAAACACTGCATGACCTATGTGAAATCTAAAAATGCTGATCTTGTGGAAATTGAGATTAGAATGATAGTTACTAGAGGCTAAGAAAGGAAACAGGGGAGGGATTGGCAAGGGTTGATCTATAGATACTGAGTTACTGTTAGGTAGGAACATAAAAGTTTTGACATTCTGTTTTATAATAAGTTAACTGTTGGTAACAGTAAAGTACTATATATTTCAAAAAGCCAAAAGAAAAGATTTTGAATGTTTTCATCATAAAGAAATGATAAATATTTGAGGAAATACATACACTTACCCTGAATTAAAAATTACACAATGTATACAGCTATCAAAACATCACGCATTACCCCACCAATACATATGATTTTAAAGGTTTATGTATAGTTTAAAAATTATATTTAAATTTTTAAATTCAAAATAGAAAATGATTCCAAAATTGTTGGTTAAAAAATTAAGAACACATAATGTTGAAACACATAATTTAGTTTAAAAAAATGAATTTTTGTGAACTCAATATCTCATTCCAGAGTTTGTTAGTCTTGGCACTATTAACACTGTTAGCTTGATAATCTTTTTACTGTGGTAGACTATTTTGGGCATTGTAGGATATTAAGTAACTTCCCTGGCTTCTACCCATGAGATGACAGCAGCATCCCCTGCCTCAGTTCCAGTTGAAACAAGAATGTCTCCAGACCTTATTAAATGTTGCTGGGGGTAGGTCTGTGAGTACAGGAACCAACAAAATAAACTCTGGTCTACAACCACTTTCTTAAAATAAACAGGCCCTCATACAGAAGAGCACAGTAAGAAAAGAAAAAGCTGTCATTTTTGAAAATGGAAAGACAGGCATTTGCTCAGTTTCTCCTTAATTAATCAGCAAGTATTAAATGCATACTTTCTAAATTCAGGTTTTGTGTGTGTGTGTGTGTGTGTGTGTGGTGCTTGGGATTGAACCAGGCCCTTGTGCATGCATGACAAGGACTCTGCCAATTGTACCATATCCCCAGCCCACATATTTTCTAAATTCAAATATGCATATTCTATAGTTAGTTAATGCAGAATATGAACATGGAGGCAGAAACTTAATTTGCTTTTGCTACGGTTATTTTTCCAATGCTTAACTTATTGCTTGGCATATAGTAGGCTCAGTAAATACTCTGGATAAAGGGATAAAAGGGTGGAAAATTAATCCCTAGAAATACTTATTGTCTTGGAGAAAAATGTATCCGCTCAAAATCTAATTTGAAAGCATGTTGGTGATAAGCTGTATCATATACATGTGTGGTACAAGAACTTGGAGAATAGAGCTACCAATTCTGTTATAACTAACAGGGTGAGGATGGAGAACATGAGGGAAAAGGCAAAGTGAAACAAAAACCAAAAGCAAACAAACAACAACAAAAACAATAACAACAACAAAAAACAAAACAAAACAAAAACAAACAAACAAACAAAAAAACCTCTCAGAGGCTACAGAGAAAGGAAGCAAGAAAAAGGGACCTGGTGATGAAGTAGAAAAATAAGGTGAAGGAAAACAAGTCAAATGTAAATTTTAAGGCAGTGGATCCCAAACTTTCCTCCAATATAAGAGACTGAGGAAACATGAAGGACTCACTTCACATAGAGGAATGTGAAAAACAAAAAATGTTGGCACCAAAGATTTCTTCAACCACTGTTTCATATGGAATTGTTTTTCCAGCCTCTTTATTAGTGCATTTTATTAAATTTGAGAATAAAATTAATAGTTTTAGTAGAAAAAAGTCTAAAAATTTCCCTTATAGGAATAAAAGACATTTGAAAATCTATGGTGCTACAGATGGACTTAAACAAGCTGACTGAGAGGGAGGATGGCTCTGGGCTGGGAGTTGGGGACCAAATGGGACCTCAGGCCCACCCATGAGTGTGATGTGTGATATGTCATCCTTGTGAAGTCTGAGTACCGAGAAAGGGCCTGAACATTGATCTGGGTATAATCTCCATGGATGTGAAGGTCAGCAAGGAAGTAAAAATGACGCCAGGGAACAGAGGTCAAGGGTAATTTGTGGGCAGAGAATAGCAAGAGAAAATAAATGAAATGATTTAAGGCATCCGTTAATGTTTATACTGAAAATAAAAGGAACACTCAGTGAGCAAGGAAGACAATCAGGAACCTACAATGGCATGAGACTTCACATCAATGACAGACAGTCTCATTGGCATGTCTTGGAAAGCTGGAAGATGGAGCTGAACAGTGGGCCCCATATCTGGCAGGGAGAGATGGTTGACAGTAGATAAAACAGCAAAAATTATCATTTCAGCTATTTGTAAACTGGACAAAAGCCCGCAAAAAAAATGTTCTGTATTGCCATGAGAGCCGGAAAATATGCTTAAGTGTGATCTATTTTCCAAAAGTCCCGGAACACAACTTGACATTAGTGGGAGCTGATATGCCAAAAAAATAAATTACTAATGTAGATGAAAATAAACTGCTGTAAAATCTCTGAAGTTATCTTACTGCATTTAATGATTCTTTTCTAAGAGTTGGACAGCTTTTCATGACTCCCTATGCAAGTGAAATCTGGATCACGTCCTTAAGGAAAACCTACCTACTTGGCTTAATTTTACCCAGCTCAAGCCTTTTACCAGTAAGGGGGTGAAGGTGAATTGCTTGGTAACTAGTAGTTCAAAGTGGATAAAGGAATGAGAGACGAAAGATTCAGGGAGTGAAAAGATATATCAGCCCAGCCCAATGCAATTCTAATTTATTTTTTTTTTAGTGTCCCTACCTTTCAAAATAAATAAATAAAATCTTATTAAACAAAATATTATTTGGAAGTCAAGATATATGATTCTGAGAAAAGCTGGTCTGCTTTGGTTGAAGTAGGAGTGAGGAAACCTGCCTTGTTGCCAAGGTTCTTAAATTTTTGTGAAAATGCTCCTTGGACCACCTGTGGAGTGCACCTATGAACAAGGTTTTGAACCGCTTCACTCTTAGATCAAAACCTGAGACCCAGACAGGCTCAAGATCTTATTCAAGATGACCCAGCTAGCTAATGGCCCAACCAGAATTAGTACCCAATTATCCTTAATTTCACACATTGCCTGTAAGTTGCAGACCTGTCAGGGGGCCTTTACTTCAAAGGGGGAAAAAAACAAGAAAAAACCCAAAGCATAAAATTTTTCCATGATCCTCAAATGCCTGCAGAAAAGCTGTCCAAATTTAATATTTCCTCTTCTAAACCTTATAACTCCCACTAATTGATTTATGTAGAAATAAATAAGAATCAGTTTCCTAGAAATGGAGTAGTGAGTTAATTTTTGTCACCATCCATTGCAAGCTTTCTTTTAGCTGATTTGTAAAAAAATTGCATACCAAAGTCACTAAAGCTTGCTCTCTCACTTAAAGATTCTCTGCTTTAAATTACATTTAAAATACATAAATGGAAAGTTAGTAGTGGGAAAATGACATCTTGTCCCCATTTGTACATTAACAAGAAAATCAGATAGAGCTATAATTTAGCCTTATTAAATCAAAATTCTTTTGGAAAGATTTGATGATTTGACTCCAACATCAGATTTATTCTGAGCTTTCTCCACAGCTGTTAGCAGCTTTTGTGGGGGTCTATGTAGAAAAAAAAATTTAAGAGCTAATTCTATGTCTACAAAGCACAAACAAAACTCCTGTTCTGACAAGCAGATTTTATAGTGGTTTATTTTGGTCTACATTAATATTTCATTTTTTGGCATTAAGTCTTATCCAATGTTGAACCTGCCCTTCTCCCTCTACATGCTCTGTTTTCTTTAAAAACAGGAAACTAATAGCCTTAAAATTGTTTACTTTTTTATGATAATAGCTAAGAAATGTCTGGTAACCAACTTTGTCAGCATATTATACTGGAGAAGAACTACAATAAGATTGTTCACTATTAAGCCATTTCCAAGAAAAAGAAGATTATTAAATATGAACCTTTGAATCAATTATTTGTCATTCTCAATGGGCTACTAAAAAGTGAATGATGATTTTTCCTCCTCTGCTTTTTCATTGAAGTGCCTGGCACATAGTAGGCACTTTAAAAATACTGTCAAAAGCCAATTGTTGTCTTTAATATGGGTAAGAAAAAGTGGATTCATTGTAATCTACCCAAGCTAGGATCCAGTATTCTACATACTATGTGTGCTCAAGATGGCCATATATCATCTCCCAGGGGTTATAGGCAAAAGAGACAATGTTTCCCTATACAGTCTGTTATATCTACAAAACATGGGAATAATTTGTAGTCAGGTCAAATGCCTTTGGAGAATGTGATTCATTGCACTGTTCATGACCTGTACAGAATTTGAGTTTGGAGATCTTCATCTCAGTTTGAAACTAGGTAGATTTATGGTTCTGTCCGCACTGCAAAGTCCTTTGACGTCATCTCAATAGGAAGTGTACTTGGTAGAAGTAATATTAAGGCAATAACTATGCCTGTGTTGCGCAAAATTAATTAGTTAACTAAAGAAAACAATAGCTGATATATGAAAGAATAAGAAATCATTTATTGGACTGGTTATTTTAAGAAAACAAATGGTTTAAATTATTTTGTATATACAAGTAACCATAGCCTAGCTAAGGAAAACAATGAAATGAAGCTATGCTAAATGTCTTTTCTTTTTGATTTTCAATATCAAGCTTTCCCAGAATAATGTAATTATACATACACACATGATACACACACACATATGCAAACATACATATATAATCTAAATATAAAAATAGATACATATAGGTAATGATAGCTATAATTACTAAATAACCTGTTAAATAAAAGGACTGAACAGGGTCAGTCAATTCCATCACTTTTGCCTACATGAATAATTACATTTTTGTTAATACCTATGTCTACTAAATACCTAACTTGGACTTGGGTGTAGCTCAGAGGTAGAACATTTGCCTAATAATTACAAGGCCCTGGGTTCAATCCCCCTCCTCATAAAAAAGATAAAATGAAATAAACATTAAATTCAACATATTCTGAGTAATCTTAGGTGATTTGAGTTAGACAAAAGAAACATAATAGAATTGTACAATAAAAAAAGAAAATCTCTAAGAAATATAAAGTCTTTAGCATTAATATTTGTAGCACATTTCTGGTACCATGATTATTTATTTATTTATTTATTTATTTTACTCTGAACATACTTTGTATTTAGGAGTGAGGAGGGAGAATTAATAGAAAGAAGACTGCTACTTTTTGTGAGGACATAATTTAGTGGCTCATTGTTAGTCAGTTCATAACTGTGACAGAATACCTGAGAAAAACAACTTAATGGATTCAATATTTATTTTGGGGATTTCAGTCCAGATTCACTTGGCTCTGTTTCTTCGGGCCTTTGACTAGTTAGAAAATCTTGGTTGGAGGTGGGTGGTAGAGCAGAGCTGCTCACCTCATGGCTGCTGGGAAACAGTGAGATGAAGAAAGACAGAAATAAGGAAAAAAAGAGAAAAGTGCTGGGGACAAAACTTAGTCCCAAAGGGCTTCCCCTTATTGTGTTTTTGATTGTGATTTGGATATGAAGTGCCCCCCAAAGCTCCTCTTAATGCAGGAGTATTCAGAGTGGAATGATCAGATTGTGATAGCTATATTCTAATTAGTTCATTCTAGTTTGCATGGACTGACTGGTAAACTGCAGATGGATGGGGTATGATTGAAGGAGGTGGGTGACTGGTGGCATGCCCTGGAAGGGTATATCTTCCATGTGACCCTTCCTCACTCACTCATTCTCTGCTTCCTGGCTGTCATGAGGGGAGCAAATTTCCTGTGCTGGGAAGATCTTCCCCCATGATGTACTGTGTCTTTGTAAGACATGGCCCTTCCCCCATGATGTGCTGCTTCCCTTGGGCCCAGAGCAGTGAAGTTGGCTATTCATGGACTGAGACCTCTGAAACTGAGTCTCATATAAACTTCTCTTCTTATTTGTTTTTGTCGGGTATTTTGGTCCCAGACACAGAAAAGCTAACTAGAACAGGCCCCATGATCCACTCCTTTCAACTATGTCCTACCACCTAAGTTTCCATCACCCCCTAGTAATGCCATCAAAATGATGAATCTATCAATAGATCCACCCACTAATGAGGTTAACATGATCATGATCCAATTACCTCCTCAAAGGCCCCACCTCTGAACACTGCTTCATTAAAGACCAAGCCACATGAGCCTTTGCAGGACATTCCAGATCCAAACTATAACAGTCACAAATAAGTAGCAACATTCCTTAGACATTGTCTAAAAGAAAGATTGAGACAAAGGTAATGCTCCAAATGATTTATCAAAGATTTTTAACTTCAATGAGAAGAAAAACAAGAAGTTTCTGGAAAGGAGAACAGACCATAGCAAGATGGTGGCATGTTTGAGAGTTTGGGAAGATGATCCAACGTACCCTTCCTCTAGTGATAATGAACTAGAAATTTTAGAAAGAGTGAGTTCTGATAGTAGGATTAAGTTTCTAGCCTTGTGTATTTTCCCTGGATTATCCCCAAACCAAGAGCAGAAATTTGTAAGACATGGAAGTACTCTGTTTGTGGCACCTTGGAAAATAAAGAAGAAAGAGCTATCAGGATGTTTGGTTTGGCTGCCACTCTCCATTGACAAATGCCTGGGGCAGTGAAGTGATATGAACATTAAAGCAAAGGGTCTAATGATTTTCACTTCTATGCACACATTTCTAGTACCATTTAGGCATGCAAAGAAAACAAAAACATGTTGGGAATTTGCAGTTAAAAAATGTATGCCATTTGAACAGTAATAATTGTTATTATATCAGAAAACATCATTGTTCTTCCTATTCAACTAAGAGAGGCTGCAGTTCCATGAAATATGATTTTGAAGTCTGTGAATTAAAATTCACTCCAAAGCACAACAGATTCTGTAAAGGAAAGGGATAAAATTGCAGAGTTGCTATGCAGAAATTTGCTTATAGCTTTAAATAAAACTCTATAGTTGAAATTTATTATATTAAGAATATCTGTAGCTCCAAATATGTATAATTTATCTCTAGTTGGCCTTCTTTTCTAAATGTTTCACTATGTACATGATAAATCTTTGAAAATTCAGACTAATTGAAGACCTACTTGAATTAACAGAAAAGTTAGAATTGTGGTGCATATTTATTAAAATGTCATGGGTCATTGATGAACATACAATAACTATAATCGATATTTTTACAAGAAGATTGTGTAGAAAAAATAGTATTATTTCAAAAGGACCTTCCCTAGATTTGAGATATTAAAAATCTTTTCCATTTTTATTTTTTAGTTGTAGTTTATTTATTTATTTTTTATGTGATGCTGAGGATCAAACCCAGGGCCTCACACGTGCTAGATGAATGCTCTACCACTGAGCCACAACCCCAGCCCAAAAATCTTTTCCATTTTAACATGCTTAATAATTAAGAAAGGGCATTTTAAAAGATTATTGCCCATTCAAGAAAAATATAATGTGTATGACAGGAGACTTTCCTAATTTTGATTTTTTTTTAAACCAACACTGTTTTCCTTTTCTTAATGCTTTAAACATCCAGGTTGTCTTCCTGTCCCCCCGCCCCTGTGTGCTTATTTCTTCACCTTTCTCCCTACAGCCTACCTCTTCTTTTTATCCTATGGACTATTTACAGATATCCAGAGAAACAAAATTGTTTCTTTAATTAAAAGGGGAAAAACAATTTTTAAAAGCTGCCATTGTGGGAAAATGTTTTTAGAAATGAAGCATCAGGGGCTTTGACTATGGCCTCTGTGCTGTTTTCCCGACTGTTTTGGTATTTTAGTGACTCTAAAGAAATGACCCTTAAAGTTGCCGTGTCAGGCTGGTAATAAAATGACGTCTTGGGGAAACCAAACCCTTTCTTTCCCTGTGCTTTTTTTTTCCTCCTGTAATTAGACTTGCCATCATCCGGGACCGTCTTTGTTATTAACAGCATCCCTCTCACCTCTGTTCAGGGACAGCAATAGCTAAGTGAAGACGTCCCCTTATGTACCACGCTGAAGATTGGGACACAAACTGCATTCACAATAGCTGCATTTTTCCTTTGTTAACCTCAGTATCTTGGGGGATTCTTGGTTTTATTTGCAAGAGCCCTGCTTGGCATCCCTCTCCCTTGTGCTTCTTCACAATGTTCCATTATTTGTTATGAAAAACATAAAAAGATAGCTGCTGCTCTGATCTTTCAAGTTCCCAGCCTGCATAACACTTCTCTGGAATTGGTCACTAGCCAGAGCCATCACTGTTGTCCAGTGCCCTCCTCACTGGACACTATCAGGTTGTTTCAGTTAAACACACTGAAGTCACTCTTCCAAGTGAATCCAACCCTATGGAGATTGTAGAGAAGGAGGAGTTTTGCTTTTCATCAAGTCAAAAATTTGCATTTTCTCCTCAAGCTGTCAGCACATTCACAGTCTGCTGTACCACCACCTCCAGGGCAGGTGTAACTAATTAGTACATTCATACCTTTGTTTTCTTCCAGGGTCTCTCTGCACCCTGTGTCTTCTATTGGGTTCTGCTCAGTTGCCACCCAGTAAGGAAAGTTGTCTATGCCATCTCTTCTCTGAGACAGTCCCAAGCTATAACCACTAAATACTCTCAAAAAATTATCAGTCATTAACTCATTCATTAAAAAATATATTGAGCACCTATTATATTCTAGTGTGTGGCTAAGGTAAACAAAACATAACCCTTATCTTTATGGGTATTACAATTTGATGAAGATGATATATGTATGACCATATAATCAAAGATGACTTCCTACAGGGATAAATTCAATAGATGAAACAAAGTAATAGAGTGTGAAAAAGAAAAACTGAGGAGATGCCACTTGAGCTGGATCTGAATAAAAAGAAGAATCTGGTTTTTTGACAAGCTGGAAGACAATCATATGTTAGAAGGATCAGCAAGCATGGAAGCCCAAAAGCAGAAGTGAATTTATCTTGCTCAGGAGATGGAAGGCCAGTGCGACAGGTCTTGAAGAAACAGAGTATGCAAATGTCTTTTTGAAGCTTGGGATCAATTTTCTTTCTATATAGGATATGAGAAAATCAGTAGAGATGATATTTCCAATGAAATGGAAACACTACATCTCTAAAACAATCCCTGACACATAAATAATACTTTATATTCATAAAGATAGACATTTGAATTCCAGTTTTCAATTGTTTCCACAAACATAAGTATTAGTGGCAATAAATCAGTTTTACATCTTAATATATTATTTAAAATTCAAAGAAACACTAAAAGGAAGTAGCTATATTTCCATTTTAAAATGTGTGGAAACTGCATTAATATGTTTAAAAAACTTGTGCAGAGTCAAAAAGAAAAAATGGATCTGAATGTAGAACCAGGTCTATGTTCTATTATCACAAATTTACTGCAAGTACCTTACAGTAAGTTAGAATCTGAATTATAAGGTAGACAGAGGTACCACAATCAATGAGTGATCCTATTAACACTTCAAGGTGTTAATTAAGGATCTCTAACAGATGATTAAAGTTCAGAAAGAATGAGTGGCCTAAGCAAGGATGTATATATGGGATTCAAACCTGGTATTGTTTCTGCTTTTGACACATCTTTACCCATTACACAGCCAAAGTTGGGCTACTGGACATTCTCACTGAATCAACTAAGATGTTTTTCAACAAAATAACTGCAATATCCTTTACTGGAGACAACAGAAATGTGCTCTCACTGGGTTTAAGTTAAAAGATGAGTGGAGATTACTGGGATATTGCCGCCCAAAATGGAGGAGGGACTGATCCACATCATTCCAGGTAGACAGAAGCAGGGGTAAATGCACCTGGCATCTCGGAGACCCATGTACTTCCCCCTTGGATGCTCCATTCTGGCCACTCACCTGATTCCTCCACATCTGCATGTTTCTGTGGAAACTGAACTTCTCCAGAAAGAGACTCTCAGACTGGGCCGGTTTGGATCAGGTTGCCCACTCCGTGGTCTGAAGGGCAGAGACACTTCCATTATTGACGTGGGGTTTGTTTTGAGGTGGGGGGAAAAGGTTACTACAAAGATCATTTCTAAATCTTACAATTTACAGATAAAGAAATCAAGGTTCAAGGAGTAGAAGTAATTTTTTTGTTGTTGTTGCCCAAGGTCACCTACTGTTTGATCTGAGGAAGATGTTTAAGAAAAATATTAAGTTTGTCCTCAAATTGTTAGGCCTCTCCTTTCTGCCTTACTGACACCTCTTGTCTTCACCTAGACTTTTTTAGTAAAATCAGTATAAGTAATCAGCCATTTGCAGCTTTGTGTTACCTAAGATGTCACTGGATGTATTTGTAAGTTTTACATTATAGTGCAGAGGACCCCATTCCCTATAAAACACACCCTAAGAGCTTATGAACACAGGAATGTCATTTGGGCTCAGTGATTCCCCACAAAATTCTTGAGCTTGAACATCAATAGACTACTCATTCCTATTGAGCACTTGGGGATAACATTTCAGTCACATTTTAAAAAATTTAAATCTGAATTTCTATATGTATAAACATTTAAGAAATTATGCTTCATACTTACCATCAAATTTCGAATAATAAAAACATTATTCTTTATTTCTTTAGCTAAAGAGTAATGACCATGTATATTCCCTACTCAATTTTTGAACCTTCATCTTACATGATTATGAAAGTATATCAGTCCAACTTATATGTCAGGCTATGAAGCTGTGTCTAAAACACTGTATTGTTCCAGAGAAATCTAAACCATATCATGACTATGGTAAACCCCTCGGGTGAACCCCAAATTGTCATTTGCTCTATGTAAGCAGTTTAGATCTGTGCTAAGCTTCCCGCAGTTGGAAGTCACTGTGTTTGAGCTTATTTTACCATCTCCACTAGCTAATAGAAAATTTCAAAACTTGAGTTCAAAGTGCTTGGAACAGTCTGTAAAGAGTTCAGAACCTTACAAGATCTGAACCCAAACTCGTTCCTTTAACATCTACAGTGGATGTTGATAGCCCTTCGGGACTTAATCTCAAATCAGCTCACAAGAAAGATTGAAGAAAAGAATGATGAAGTTAGGGCAGAGATACGAAGAAGATATTTCCTTAGGGTTTAAAAAGAAAAAACATATTCAGGACATCAATCTCAGTAGCTAGGCTGACAGATGATGTTTTAAGAAATAAGCATCAACAGCAGGGAAATAGTTTCTTTAATTGTGCAATCACTTTTGGAGCTATTTGGAGTTGTCTACATAAACTCTTCTCAAATACAAACACACATACACACCCACACACATTTATTGAGAGCAAATACCCATTGCTGTAGTTAATGGAGTGAAATACAGCTGAAGTGGGATGAGGAGAGCAGCAGGGGAGGAATTGTGGAAGCCGAGTTAACTGCTCTGATACAAACTGACTTTTTCTGCCTTTTTCAGTCAGACTGTATATTACTGAGCATGGTGTAGGATGGGGGGTGCTTTCTGTAGTGACTGGACTGTGTAGGATAAAGGGTCAACAAAATCCTGGCTATGCGGTTTCCTTTACCCCATTCAGTGCAGAAGCTTCTGTTTCTTCTCCTCGGTACACTAAATAGCTGCAAAATTTTAGGACATGTTGATTACTCTGTCAAGACACATTCCTCATTTTAAATTCTGTTCGGGCCTGAGAGATTCCAGTATGGGGATCATGTCAAAAAATGGGAGGATGTCACAAAACAGCCACCACCATGATGAAAGAGCGAAAGGGATTGATTTATGAGGATGGATTAAACAACTTAATAGAGTGGCCAAATCATGACCCAACTCCGTAACACTGCCAAACACTATGAAGTTCGGAGGGGGTTTTGTGAACAGAGAACTTCAAGGACAGAATGGTCATGCGGCTGGGAGGGGGAGAGGCCTTTACCTAGCTAGAAGGTTGTATACAGGGCTACAACCAGGGCAGGTGAGTTAGTCAAAGGGATGAAGTGCAAGAGCTTCCCAGAAGTGAAAGACACGTGCTAAAATGATGTTAAATGTCAATGGACAAACATCCTCCAGAGTACTGCCTGGACAGGGAGTAAATGAGGTGACTTAATATGTCTTTTCCAACCTCAGTGTCTATGATGCTCTCAACTTTTGAGTCCTTATTTTTGATTTTTCAAATTCATTATGGAGACAAAAGATTTTTAATTTTCATATCAACATGTGCCTTCAAAATCCAAAGCATATCTCTCTGACAGTCTATTTACAGACTCATCAAAATGATTATTTCAGCAACTTAGGAAGTATGGTAATGGCAATTTTTTTTTTTTTGAATCCTAATACAGCACTTCTCATCATTTAAAAAAGAAAGGAAAAAAAAAGACCTTGAAACTAGCTTCTTTTCTAGCTAAGCTGTGAAACCTGCCATTTAATGATGTAAGTTCCATGCAGGTCATTTTTCCATTGGAAAAAGGGTTTGGTACATGCAAATATATCCATCATTCTTCACCGTGTTTTTGTGATTACTCTTACTAGGAGGAATAAAGATTTGGTATTAAATGTTACCAAAAATAAAATTAATATTTTTGTCTACTAAGTAAAGCCTACATCACTGAAATTCCAATATAATAGAGAAAAGGCAGAATGGGGCAGGAGCTGCAGATTGAAGATTGGCTTCTAAATCACTGGACTTGGACAATCTTTCTCCATTGATTTACTGCAGCACTTTGAGCATGCAGTGTAATCTCACTGTGCTTTTGTTTCCTCTGTAGAACAAGGAAGAAAAGCAACAGCATCCCCTGCCAGAACAGGAGATAGGATTTTGATATTCTTCTGGGATTTTCTGAGAATAGGCAAGGTTGTTGCACTAAGTGCTTTGAACTACTTAAACTAGAAGGAAGGGGGAAAAAAAAAACTTGCTTACTCTAACCTGCTTTCACATTTTCCTGGTTTCAGTGATGCTTCAGTGCATGAAGTAGACACTCAATAAATGTTAAATTTAACTGAATACCAATAATTTCCTCAGCTATCATGTCATCCTAGAATATGTATTTTTGTATAGTTTAACCTTATTGACATAGAATGGTGTGCTTAAAACAGAAGAATAATTGTAATTACTTTTTCCTGAAGAAAGCATTAAATCTGAATGCCAAAACTCTGTGCTACTTAACAAACTGAAATTTAATAAATGTGTGCTCATTTTTAAGATAAAAAAAATGTTGTGACAATAGTAAGAGAACAATTACAGAGATCTCTAGTCTGCAAGCTCTGGGCAACACCAGGCAGAAAACAGCAGGAAGGAGGGTAAGGATACCTATGATACCAGAAGACACCTGATGTAATGCAGTCAGTCCCTGCAAAAAGTGAGGGTTTTGCTTTAGGAGAAGAATAAATATGACCACTTAATATCTTCCTCAGAAACAAGAACCAATCTCACTTGAAGAGACACTTTTTGCATATGCATAATTCATATCTGCTTCCACTGCAGGGCCCTTGAAAATCTGACTAAATAAACTGGCAACCCTACTCAACATGAATAACTACCCTGGAAACTAGTTGTCCTGTCCTTTATGTGATTTGTGAGCTCTGAAACACATGCAAAGTGCATTGGTTTAACTGGGACAGACACCCAGCTAATCCAGTGAAGGATGCTTAAGCTCCTTTAGTTTGCATGTTGATTGAGGCACATGTTGGGGGTAAAGTGGGGGTTGTCTTAATTTGTACTTCATATATAAATACAACGTGAGTGTCTGAGATACAAATTGCAAAGCACCTTTTAAAAATATTATTGACTTCTTTGTACCTCTCTATGACTAATATCAAAATTTAAGAATTTTTGGATTTAGCATCCGAGAAAACAGTATTCTTCACCACACTCAGCAGAAAACAGTATTTTATGCCCTATAGTTTATTTTACATTTACTTAGAATTTGATGCTTTTATTTCTTACTCTGAATTTTATCTCACAACCTATTTTCTTTTGACTTTTTCTAAGTAGAGTTCATATTTTTATGATTTTGGCTTCAAACCTGTTTTGAATGTTTTTCTCTTTGTTTTAGCATTTTGTGGTGTGAAGTATGACCACCAGTCTATATGACTTTAAGTGACCTTTTCAGTAAATGGTCAAATAAAGGTAAATGAATCATCAGAGATCTGGCCTTGGAGTGAGATAAAATAACTTTATTTCATTTAAATTAAAAATGGAAAAATAAATCAATTTTAGCAAAAGCATGATAGATGAGACAAATAACTGCCAATTTTTTAAAAAAGAGCAAAATGTGACTTAAACACACATTTTTTTTTTCCTTGATACTGTCTGATGGATACCACCTATCGAACTGGGATATGGGAAGTTAAAGATTCAAATATGTCATTTACTGATAGAAATAATGTAGGTCTTTTAAAAAGACACTTGTCATAATAGTGGACAATGTGAGCAAAAGGAAATAATTTACATTATGAAAAACTCAGCAACTAAATCCTGTAAATAATATATGCCAAAGAGCAGTGTGTAGCTCCAGCAGTACATTGCTTAGAGAGATTTTGTTTAAAACATTTATTGGAGGCACATATTACAGTATATCATTTACTGGCTGGAAGCCATGCAATATGTGTCTTTACAAAAAAAATTACCTTGTAATATGAGCCCCTCCAAGGCATAATTATATAATAAAGTTCTTATTGGGAAAACTGGAAGTAGGCCAAGCCTTGTCCAAATATAGTGAATGTCAGAGCCAAATTTATTATCCTTAGCTATTAACAGGAGAAGGCAGGTTTTGTTTACCAAGCCTAATTCTCTCCTAATTACAGCCACTATAAAATAATTACTATCCATGGGATAACAACACAAGACAGAGTGACTAACAGAAGAAACTGCAGGGGTTAGAAAACAGAGTGCAATTCTGTGTCATTTTGAACAGCTTGTGTACTGCCATGAACAAATTAACGGACTTCATTAAGGAATTATGTTTTAAGAGTGGCTTTGCGGTGAAGCAGTAAAGCAATTAATGCATCTTATTTGGTCCTAGATCTGAGTTGTAGTGCAGTTTGAGACAGCAACTAATTTTTTTTTTTTTTTTAATTTTTGATGTATCAGGTTTAATAGGATTACAACCACATTACTAGGCGAGATGGTTAATGAGTGTAGAGAAAAGACTCTATTTTGGACAAATGATATCCAGCCCCTGCTAACTTGTTCTGTCTTTATGAGTAGATTTCTTACTGTGGTGATTTTAATAATCTACTAAAGACAAATGCCAACTTTTATCTAATTCCATTTCACAACCTGCCCTTATGTCCTAAACTCTGTTGGATTATACTTTTGATGAAAGGTATAGTTTTCAGAAAGGCAAGAATATTCTGTATTTCTATTTGCACCACAAAATTGGGAACTTGAAATATTATTTCAATATTTCATATTTGCTTTCCACACAAATCAAAACCGAATATTATCCAGTTGAAACATGATGCTTCATTAAATTCTCAATGTTGCCCATTCCCACGTCCCTTAACCTCTTCCATCTACTCACAGAGCCCCAGAGGTGTCACGAAGCCTTGCAGAAGATCTTTGTACCCTTAAAATGCATGCACCAGAATCAACCACTCTTCTTACTTGCTTGTTCACAACGGCAAGGGTGAAAGGTCAAGTTGTGTTGGGCTGTGTCTCTTCTCTCCTCCCTGCCTCCCCAAGACCCATTCCTCTCTGTAAAGGGCCACTTCTCCCTGAAGTAGGAAAAATGTTCCTGTTTTGGTGACTTGGTGAAAACGTACAAACTCAGCACACTTGGGGAGTCTGTTTTAGATACTCCTTTTAATAGGCCTCCAGATGGCCACATAAAAGCAAAAGGATTATTATAGAAACTCCCAACCGGGCCATTAGAGATAAAGGTGGACCAGAGTTCCTTTAAAACCATTTTTTTTTTTTTTTGAGGAATATATGACCTGATCATAAGGAAAAAAAAAAAACTTCAGAATAAAAGTAGAGGAAGAAGTTCTAAATTCAGAAATTCATTTTTGTATTGTATTTATTTCTACAAATGTCACTTTATGCAAATCAAGTAACTTGACTTAAAGTTAGAGCATCAAAATGTAATTTTAGTTCTTTCCAACAATGCAATGACATGTTTTAGTTTTCTTTTCTTTTAATTTAAAAAAAGATCCTTTTTTTCTCCCCTTTTTATTCTCCAGACACTGAATGTTTCTATAGGGAACTAAAGTTAAGAAAGGAATAGGCAATAAAGAGATTCAGGAAAAACTTTTCATGTGGAAAAAGAAAATGTCCTGTCATTCATATATATATATATATATATATATATATATATATATATATATATATATATATATTCCAAGTGGACTTTGAGCTGTAAGATTGAAGGGGGACATGAAATGAGGGTCCCCCAGTGGCTGAACACCTCCTCATTGTACAATCAAAGGAGGATCATTCAACGTCTCCTTTCTTTCCCTACTGTCAAAAGCCACAGTAGCTCAGGGATTGGAAATAGGACTGGCTGGTTTCATGATATAGTCATGGGTTCTGCTTTCCTACTTTCTCTTTTCCTGTGTTTTCCAAAATATTCCCATATGCACAGTTCACATTAATTTTAAAAAGTTTCATTTTGGGTGTCTCACCTATCCCTCCAAAATACCATATAAACACATTTTTTTTGTTGTTTTCCAGGAAGCAAAGCAAATATATTCTACTTCCTAAAAGTGGGGAGATTTGTGTCCCTCTAGCCCCAATAGACTTTTAGTATGAATCAAATTTTCCCACATTCTAGAGTCAACTAGGTATTTAGCCCATCTTTTCTCGTGTCTCTTTCAGGTTTTTAGCGAAAAGTTGGAAGAGACAGTATTAAGAATTATTATCTGTTTCTCATTTTAAACCTGAAGTTTTTTTGACCATCATCATTATTATCATCACTACTGTTGTTATGAAATATATTAAATACATAAAAGTACAAAAATAATAAACAATCATGTGTTCACTAACATTTAATAATAGATACATTATAAAAATTTTACATGATGCCTTCATGCCTTTTTTCCCTAATAAAATGTTATGAAGGGAGTTTGAAGACTTTTGTACCCAAAAGTAACATCACGAACCTCTTCCCATTTTGCCAGAGATTAAAATTGTTTTGTAGGGCTGGAGTTGTGACTCAGTGGTAGAGCACTGGCCTAGCGCATGTGAGCCCCTGGGTTGGATCCTCAGCACCACATAAAAATAAATAAATAAAACAAAGGTATTGTGTCCAACTATAACTAAAAAATAAATATTAAAAAATTGTTTTGTAGGTTTCACATCCATGTTCTTGTATGTTAATTAGATATGCATCCATCCATAAATGTTACTTTGTTCTATTGCTTTAAATTTACCTAAATGCCAAATTTCTGCTACTTGCTTTTTAATGTATTATTGTGCTTACAAGATACATGTTCATGTATGTAGAATTGGTTCACTTATTTCAATTTTTAAATAGGTTTATCACTGTGGATATGAATGTCACACAGTTCATGAATGCATTACCAAAAAGAAAATAAGTCCACCTATAAAGTAATTTAGTGGATGAAGGAGGACAATTCATTTCTTTCTGAATTGTAATGCTTTACTTTTGATACTTAAAAGAAATCCTTGCTGTACAAAACAGGGTTTTAGGATTCTATATAAGAGTGGATTACAGGAAGCCATCTTGAGCCTTACTTGAACTTGGCAACCTTTGAGCCATTAGGCAGGAAAGCCAGGCCTGGGGAACTCCTAGGAGGAATTCACTGGTTCAAGAATGCCCAGTCAGGTTGGCACCCTGTTCTAGCTCACCACTGGCATTCAAGCACAGCTGCAGAGATGGGAGTGACCCACTAAGAAATAAACAGCTTGATTACCAGCACCCATATCCTGCTTTTCCCTAAGAAGCTCCCACCCCTCCCTTTTGATCTGTACTGCTCTAAATAAAGCAAGTGGGGGCTCCTTGTTTTGTTAGAAGCTGTACCTCCCTGATTGGCTTAACCTGTCACTTCCCCAGCTCTTTAATCTGTATTTCATGGTTATTATTTCATGGTTCTACTTTCATAGCTTTATTTCGAAGCCAGCTCATCCCTCTGATCAGTACCCATTTTCCTCGCCCACGTAAGATGTGACAGATAGTGGATGACAATAAGTCTTGCTAGTAATTCACACCCCTCTGTGGAAGAATTCACCCTTTGGAAATTGTGATAAGTATGCATAGGGAGAGACTACACGATGCTGGTCATGGCTGAGGAGAAAGGAAGGAAGGGAGCTTCTGCCATGTTCAACAAACTTGAGACCACGGGTGCCAGAAACGGCATTTTTTTATTATGAATGAAGATGCTGGTCCAGAAACTTTTAAAGTTATGATCCACACACAATTAATATAAAGACAATGCATTGACATGGTAGATGGGAAAGACCTGGCAATGTATCATGTCAATGACTCACAGATACTTAAAGAGCCTGAAGTGGGAATTAATGTGATATGCTCTGATGGTTCTGCCACCTCAGGGCATTGATTTCTGGGTTACAACTGCTGTGATATGTGGTACCAATCCAAGCACTTACAGGTTCTCTGTGTCTTTATTTCAATCTTTCTACCTATCCGGTTTAAAGACTGTTAAACTCCATTTAAAAAGTAAACACAACTATGAATTTAAAATGTTACAGTGCTACCCAGTGTCTAAAGAAGGCAAAGACTGTTGACTCAAGGTCACTAATATCCATTTACCAGGGATCAAGTGTGGACTATTGCATATTGAGGCATTATTTAACAGGAAGCAAGAACTGCAGCATTGATGCCATTATCACTGACCTCTCTTCTCAGGGAGTATAATATTTCAATACACCTGTTCTCCAGGTCAGTCCTATGTATAGGCAAAGTAAACATTCACCTTTCAAACATATTTCAAGGAACATGAGGCAAAGACAGTCTTACAGAAATCTCTTTCCCACCAACCTACCACAGAATCTGAAATTTCCGTTATTTGGAGTTAATTTCTTTGACTTGAGACAATTTATCTAGAAAAATCTTCAATGGGAGATAAATATTACTAAAGTAAATAACACATAAAAATTTTGTTATTTATTCAGACCTGGTGGAAATTTGTTCCTAAGTATTGCTAGTGAGTAATTTAGCGATATGATGGGGGAAGTTCACTGCCATGTTTTATGATCAGTGACAGGAAGAAATGTCTACATTGTAAAAAGAATAGATAACGAGAAGGAGCATCCAATAGTGAATGCTTTGAAGGCTGAGGAGAGAAGACACTGAGAGTTGAGAAAATGCCATCAGAGATTAACTCATGTATGTATATGTGTGTGTGTGTGAGAGAGAGAGAGAGAGTGTGTATGTGTGTGTGTGTGTATGAGAGAGAGAGAGAGAGAGAGAGAGAGAGAGAGAGAGAGAGAGAGAGAGAGAGGTGGGTGGGGGGAGAGATGTGGACATGAAAAAGATCTACCTACTTGGTGATCCTTCCCATGACTTAACTTTCTGTGCAAAAACTGAATTTCGTTCCATCTTATTAATTTAAAAACTAAAGAAAAAAATTTACTTAACACTTCCAAACATATACTATGAGCTTATTCTCTTAATACTGTATAAAAATATATTTTTTATTCCTTGTGTTTTTGTTTTATTTATTTTTTATTTTATGCTTTGTGGAAACTGAAGCAAATATTCATACACACTTAAAATGCTGATACAACAGAATCTCTCTTTGGTTGGTAGAATTTTGTTTGCACAAATTATGCTTCAGGTGAACACTGAGCACTTTTGTATTTGAGTAGGAATTAATCCAAAGTATTTGCCTCATAAACAATACAGCTACCTATTTGTTTGCAATAACGCTTGGAAATTGGCTTGAACCAGCCACTTTTATATAAGTGACAGTCAACATTGTAATAATTCTAATAAGCAAGGCCACTTTCTACATGCCTCTGTGTAATGAAAGGAAGCCTAAAGGATTAAGACCAGTTCCCCGCAAAGAACCACTTCAATGGCCAATGTTACCTGAATACTTACCAAAATCCAACCACTGGGAGGCAGTATTTTGTAGTAATTAAATCTTAAATTTTGACGTGGACTTGACAAAGGCTGAGTTTAATGTGACAGTGACGTAGTTAACCTCTTTAAGGTTTATTCTCCTCATCTTGAAAAACAGGGAAAGAACCATTAGTATTTCATTCTGTTGTGAGGATTAAATGAGATAATGTATGTTGAGAGCTTACATATGCCTGGTATCATAAAACCCAATAAATAAATGTTTATGTGCAAATACACGATATATGGATCTATTCCAACCTACTGATTCTTTTCCTCCTCCTACCCTCAGCTAACCTTAAAAACTCATGTCTTAAAATGATTGTCATTGGTTGAGATGTAGAAAAAGTAAATTACCATTAGAAGACTCTTTGGCATTAAGCCATAGTACCTGTCAGCAATGCTTCACCTGAGCATCTTGTTTCTCTTTTCCTCTAATTACAGCGGCAGCATCAGGGAAATAAGGTATCTTTTCATCTAATGCTAGAAATAGACTCAAACCTAGATGATTCAGAACTTTAAGGAAAGGAGATCAAAGCTATTCATCTGGGGTTCCTATATCTCCAAGCCAGGTACCAGAAACAAATCAGAACCTTCTAAGATCCCTTAGACTTTTATCTGTGTACCCCAACTCACAATCATTAACTGGGGACCCACTAACAGTCTTTTCCTAGGGTTTCTCGATAGCTTCAGGATTTCCCTTTCCCTGGTGTCCTCTGTTATCTCATACCACCATGTTTTCTTCAACAACATTTGGACTAGCCACTAATACTTTGTCCTTTATCTTATTGGTAAAAAAAAAATCATGATGCTAGATATGATTAAGTTCCAGAAATATTACTTTAAAGCAACTTTATGCTACCAGAGTAATCTCTCATCTTTGTATGCATATCCTTGAGTTTATCCTCTGTTAAAAATTATTTAAGGTAGCAAATACATTTTTCACTGAAGAATTTCAGTAAATATATTATGTCTACAGAGTTACACAGAAAAGTCTATTATTAACATAGCGTTAACATTCAGAGACCACACAGTAGTTCATAGTTCTTGAGACATGGAGAATTTTCAATGAATGCTACTGTCCCTGGCTTATGTAGGACCATTATTGTGGAATCAACAATTGATTCTGTATCCAATGTATTCAGTGATCTCAATTTCACTGCTTATATCTAGACATGAAGTAGCTGTTTTGATGACTTCATTCACGAATTATTTTTACAATTTTCATCAACCATTGACTCTAAAACTAAAGTAGTCTATAGACTCTTTGGTATCTAGACAAGTTTAAACTACATCTTTATCATCCTCTAAAGAGAAATTAATGGCAGTTCAAAATTGATGTTTATGGAAAAATACTTTCTCATCCTTTAGAGTTTTGAAACCCTTACAGTTTAATATATGGTAAAACTATAGAGTCATAAAAATGCCATTGGTTGTCAGGTTCTTTCTAAGATCAATCTTGTGGCAGATTCATCCAGAAATGTAAGTCAACATTTTGTATGTCCTGCAATGCTTTCACTTGCAGATGAAGGGTTCCTGATTTTGCCCTCAACATTTCTGGGCAGACATTCAAAGGCAGAGTTGTGGTCTGTTAAGAGGCACAGCTGTACCCTGCAGGTAGAATGAAAAGGTCCTAGATGAGGTCTTGAATGTGTGTCCTTACATGGTTCACACTGCAACCTAATGTGCAGTCACAGACCACCCCACCTGAGATAATAAATGAGAAATTCTCAGGGCTGTTGAGCACTTTGCAAAATTTCACAGTGGATCAGCACAAACTTAGTTAGCACAGGTGTTCATGTAATTGTGATTCATTGGAAAAATTCTCAGTGCTCAATAGCCCTGGTACTCTTTTCTCTCCTAGGTGGTGGTTGAGGGTGAGTATATTGTTGGGAAATGTGCCATGATGTTGGGCTCTACTGGTGCTTGGCTAAAGGGAACCAGCCTGATTAAAAAAAAAAAAAAAACAAACAGCTAAATGTGTCCAATTCTTTTGGTCCATTTACTTAAGTCTCAGAAATGGGAGGATGACATATATTCAATAGCTCAAAAAATAGAAACCAACTATAACATTAAAAAATCTCTATGAGACTAGATAAGATACTAGATGATACTAGATAGAATATTTTTTAACTGAGGTTATTTAAAAATCATTAAATCCCCAAACAATGAGAAGGTCTCCCTCCTCACTTTTCTTGCATTGTAGCTGCCATCTTCTGGGAAAGTGTGTGCAGTGCCAGCTCTGCTCATATTTAAGATTGGCCACCATTTGGAATAGGACCCCAAGATAATCATTCTGAGCTAGTAAGATGGCTCACTCTGCAATCAGCCCATGCTATCAGCTTTAGTTTTTTTATTTGCAGAGTGAAACAAAATTACATGATCTAAATCTCTTAGTAATGACACAAAATTTGCATAGCTTTTAATGTAATAAATTAAGTGACTTGTAGTTAAAAAACTGATCATACAGTTAATGAATATTGATTAAGCTTCTACATTATGTTTGACTCTATTGCAAGCAACATTCTGAATCTGAAGGTGAAATAAAACAAACAAAATCTGCCTAGTAACTATATATGACTTATACATGACTGCTCTTATCCTTTAATTTTTGAAAAGGATTTCTGCGTGTGTGTGTGTGTGTGGCAGTACTGAGGATCAAACCTATAGCCTCATACAGACTAGCAAAGCTTTCTTTTTTTTTTTTTTTTTTTTTTGGAGGGGGGGGTTATTCTCTCTCTTTTAATCCAATCCCATCTTCTGGAATCTTCCAGAAAAGACTCAAAATTTCCTGTCAGTTGAATGTATATTTTCTGCTATGGATTTTACCCCCTATATATTTAGGGGAAGTCATTTCAAATAGATTGTGAGGTGAATAAGAAATAAATATTTATGTCATTCCATCAATCTGACAGAAGTATACCTAATTTTAAAATGCATTAGTCCAAAAAAAATAGATAAAAATTCCACAGTCCATTCCTCTGCCTCCTTTAATTTAATGAACTAAAAACTCACAGGGGCAAGAAACATGAGTTTCTTGGTTCTTTAACTTTTTTTTTTATTGGTTGTTCAAAACATTACAAAGCTCATGACATATCATCTTTCTACATTTGATTCAAGTGGGTTATGAATTCCCATTTTTACCCCAAATACAAATTGCAGAATCACATTGGTTACACATCCACATTTTAGCAAAGCTCTCTTCCACTGAGCTATCCCAAACCCTCTGTAATTCTTTTTTGAAAACACCAAATTAAAAGGATTCCAATTTTTTCTGTCCCTCTCCATTTGAAATTGCTTTAAATTGTATTCCCAGTAATTAACTGGTATGCCTTTTGCTGTTTCTGTTATCACTGTGTGAATGAAAAAGTATCTGTCTTCACAATATACAGTTTATAGAATTTTCCCTTAAGGAAAATAATCAAATGGATCAGATTTTAGTATTCCCTTTAAATTTTTACCATTTTTTCAAGCACTTGACATAAATCTATGCTTATTTGATTGGATTTACAGATTTTCCCCAACTCCTTTGTAAGAAAAGAGTAAAAATATTCTCCCCAAAATTATTTCAACTATTGAAATAAAGATAGAGACCTAAGCACAGATGGGAAAAAAAAAACTCTCAGTAGTTATTATTCTATCTCAAACCTACAACCTACCTGGCACATTGTGTATGTGTGGTAGTACTGGGGATCAAACCTATAGCCTCATGCATACCAGAAAATTATGTGATTGGTTCTCATTGTTTCCCCATAATTATGCAGACCTTCTGAAAAAAAATGGGTGTTTCTTTTTGGTTTTCAAATAGAGAAACAAAGTATTATTACTGTCAAGAATATTTAGTTCTTCATCAACTCCCTATTGCTACTTCATAGTGCCAACTGAGACACTCCAGTAAAGTAGATATATTATTAGTGGCAGACACAACAGCCTCACATCCACATACTGTCTCTTATCCTTTTGGTCTGTGGTGGATTAGGATGCCACTAAGATTCCACCTGCCTGAACTAGAAACAGGCTTTATGATCTTGAGGTCTCCTTACCCCTTCCTGGCTCACCAGCTTCTATTAGGCCCAACTAGGTTAGGGAAACCCTTCCAAATGAGAGAAAGCATCTATTCTGAGATATAATAAGTTTCATGAAACATCAAAAGCAAGAAGTAATCCAAAGAAGAAAAGATCCCAGAAAAAGACAATTACCATGGAAGACAAATATTTAAATTGTGTTTCTGGAATATTCTATGATGGATTTTTGATCCTTATCAGAACTTGGTTTTGAGAGAACAGAGGTGGGCACCAGACAAGGGCACAGCAGCTGCCCACTGGCAGAAGTCCTCTCTCAGTATGCTGCTCTTGCTGCTGTGATGTGAGTGTCTAACAGGTGAAAAGTCAGACAGAAGGAGGCACTTAGTTCAAGGTTAGGCAATGACATAGAGTCTCAGGTGAAAATACTAATTCTTTTTGACAGGTATACACTGAAAATCTTCAGTATAGAAATTATGAATACAGAGCTGGGGTTGTAGCTCAGTGGTAGAGCCTTGCACATGTGAAGCCCTGGGTTTGATCCTCAGCATCACATAAAAAATAAATAAATCAAAATAAACATATTGTGTACATCTACAACTAAAAATGTTTAAAAAAAGAAGAAGAAATTATGGATGCATTAGGGTATCCATACATTAGGTAAAAGCATTTCATTTTCCATACATGTTTATTAAATGATGTTATCTAAAACTTGACTTTTGTCAGATTGAATTATATGGACTCTAAGTAACATGTAATGTCTGAGATCAAATCAAACAGCAAATTCATGAACTGAAGACCTTTTATTATGAAAAATCAGTTTTTCTTGTAAAAACAATGACTTTTACCAAATATCTAAGCCTCTGAAAATATTTGGTGCAACCACAGAAAACTACTGAGAATTACAATACTAATTATATTCAAAGAGCACCTTCGATCATTTACGTTTATTATTGGCATACAAAAATAAATATTTTTAGATTTGTGACCAATACTGTAAGCAGACTTGTATTAATTTGTTCAGTTTAATTTACAAATGGCAGATTAGCTGACATGCCATCTTTAGTAATACTATCTCTACCATTTCATCCTTGAAGCTATGTTCCAGATGATTTTCAGGCCTGAAAACAAAATGTCAATATAACTTCTTTTTAAGTTTACTTGAGATTCATCTATCTCTCTTTCTCTCTCTCTGTCTCTCTGTCTCTGTCTCTCTGTCTCTCTGTCTCTCTCTCTCTCTCTCTCTACACACACACACACACACACACACACGGTGATGACTGCAAATCTTTGTGGTAGTTCTGCTATTCTAAATGTCATTGTATGATTCACAAACTATTTGGCACTTCACATTCTTAAGATCTGTCTCCGGAACACTGCAACCGTTTTCTGATGTTATTTCTTCCCTCTGAATTTATATAACTATGCAATTGCTGTCTACAGTTCTTATATTAAGATGCAGTGAGTTTTGCACTGGCCACTAAAAGAATATTTAAGTCATCTTTACAGGAAAATGTGAATGGATTCTTCTTCTTTTTTTCCCCGTCCCTGAACTGTGCTTGTTTTGGACAACACTAAGATCAGTGGTGAATTTTGCTTTTTTAAGTCTATAGAGGGAATGTCTGAAGAGTTCACATCATTCTTTCTTTTTCCCCTCTCCTACAGAGACTATTTAAAACAAAATGAACTTTCTTGGGCCTGGGATGCTTTTGGTATATTCTTCTTTAAGGCCATAGAATGGACCACATTGTCCCCTGAATTCTCCAAACCTCTGACTCCCTAATTCATGGCCAGACTATCAGAGAGTAAACTCTACACCCATTTTGAGGAGGGAAATATTACAGGGTGGCCTCTTTTTTAATCATATATTATTGAAACTGAATTAAGTTTCTTATATAAGGCAGAGATGAATTTCTGTGGAGACTCCTTTTGGGCAGTGGGAATCCTCCTCCATCAGATTCAAATGTTTTCCAGATCTACTGGTGGTAATTGACATAATTCATTTTAATGAGGTAGAAGTATTTGAAGAGCTTTCAGTGAAAAACATGTGGAGCCGCTCTATAAATTCCTAGGCTTTTAGAACCCTCTCAGTCTCCAGTTTCTGCATTTGCTGCATCCAGTAAACTGATAAACAAAAATGATTTATTATAAAATAGTTATAAGTAAAGAAATGTCCTCTGAGGATACAATAATTGTTTTCATTTTCCTTTCCCCAGTGCCAGTGGTATAATAAAATGCTAATAGATGCAAATTATGCATGATCTTTAATGCATACTAAACAGAGACCATTTAAAAACCAGGTACCTTTTGTTGGCGAGTAAGCAGTGGGATATTATTTCCTTTAAAAGATCTCAGACCAACTGGGAAGGTTCCTTTCTGGATGGTCTGTAGGCACAGGCCTACCTCCACACTGCTGCAGTTGCAGATTCCTAAGGAGTGGAGCCACAACCAAGCAGGAGAAAAGGCAAATGTTTTTTTTTTTTTTTTTTTTTTTTTGACTTCAAAAGATTCCATAGGAAATCTTGAAAGGAAAAACAAATATCTCTGCAACAGAATAACCACTTTAATGGAAAGAAGAGAAAAATTTAAATATATGAAAAATCAATGAGATAATAATTAAATTGTGGGCACACCATACAGCAGCCAGGACATTTCATGCAATTGGACATGGAGCCTAGGAACCGAAGTCCTCAGTAGTTAAAAGGGAGCAAAGAACAGCCATCATCCTGAAGCTAATTTCATGATGAGACACTAAAAAACACATACCTGCTACAGTATAGCAGGATATTTATAGGAGGTTAAAGATACAAATTAAAGTCCAGGAGCCTATACATTCCTGATTACCCAGCATTCTTAAATCAGTCCTCCCCAGCCTCACACCTGGGGTCTCAGCTGCGGCAGAGCTGTCATTTACGCTATCCATGGCCCACGATTGATGACAGTCATTCGCTGATGAAGCTGTATACATCATTTCTGTCCGAGCTGCACTGGCCAGATGGACCCTGACCATCCATCGCCTGTCAGGGACGCATCTGTTCACACTGCTGCTAGGGGTACTAACAAGTCATTGGCTTTCCAAAAGGACAGTGTCAGCTGGATAGGGCACAACATAAAAACTGGAGTTGTTGAGGTTTCCTTTTCTTTTTTTTTTTTTTCTTATAAAGAAACAGAATTTCCCCCTCTTAAAAGGAGATACATTGCATTAACTTTTTTTAAAAAGAATAGAATAGTATCCAAAAGATAAAGACACTTTATCAACTTGATATTGATAAGAGATTGATGTTACTCCCTAAATTTGTTGTTGATGGTATTTTAACAAAATATGAACCATTCAAGACTAATATTAAAATATTTATGCAGATCTGGGAGTTCTATTATAAATATTTGTGTCTATAATAAAAAATCAGGGTTTTGTTTTTATCATTTTTTTCTGAATCTAGGTTAACTTTATAATACTTTTTTGTAATATACAAAAACTATCACTCTGGACAAACTAAAAAATAATTCAAAGGACATTTTGTAATAATTTTTTAATTATCAGCAATAGAAATCAAGATTGTAAAAGTCATATTTTCATTTAATTTACCACATTCGAAAAAATCTACTAAGGAAAGGCGTGGTTTTATCAGCAAATTGAAGTAGCACCTAGGATTTAATTAGTCCTCATGTTAGGCACCATTTTAGCAATTTCCTTACATTAATTCATTTACTCTTTACATCTCTAAGAGGTAGAATTTTATTATTCCTATTTTTCTAATTAGAAAACTGAAGATGAAAGAGTGAAAAAAACACAGAAATAGTGTTAATGGCAGCGCTAGGATTTCAGCCAATTATAGGTCTGATACCAAAGTCCTAATGTTAATTTCTTTAAGATTTTAGTTTCTAAAAATGATCTTCAAATATGCATGTAAACAATCATTACTATTCAGTATATACATATTTAAAAATATTCTTACTTGATAAAAGGAAATATTTCACTTTGGAAAAATTTAATGAGAAATTTCAAATCAAACAATTGGACAATTAACTGTTTTCTTTTTTTAATTGAAGTGTAGAACTTAAATTTCAAAATACGCTTTGCTATTTATAGACATACTTTAAAAATTTTTATACAGATCTCACAAATGTTCTAAAATGTATTAATGCATATAATTTACTCAAAATGATATCCAAGAAATCAGAACGTGTAGAATGAACAATCTTCAACAGGTTAGCAAAGTGGAGGCAAATGTTGGAATAAATGTCAACAGGAATGGATGTCCGTGGAGATCCTTTGAATGCACTTGGTATATCAGTATGTGCATGACCCAAAGAAAACCTCCCCAGCTCTTTATTGCCTCTGATTCCTCATTAAGAAAAGGAGAAACAAATACAACATTTTTTTTTCACAAATAGAAGTTTTGTTTTACAGATATAAGTGGAAAGTTACTGTAAGAAAAGAATGTAATGTTTTTAAATGGAAAACTGATGAAAAGGCCATTTTCAAGGTCATAAAGGAGGCATGTCTGTATTGGCAATGTGAGACACATTTTTGAAAACTATGAGTGACTATAAACTTCATTTTGGCTGTCTGCTTTGGCAGTAGCAGGAGATCTGCAGGGAAAATTTTCCCTAATTCTCCATTTTGGCTTCATAAATTGGCAAATCACATGGATTTTCTTAATATAATGGCCTTAAATTTCAATTAATGTACTTTGCTCTTTTTTTCTGATAATATTTATTACTGTAGAAATATGGTAAAACACTGAAACAAGACTAAATTTCTTACTACATTTTCTATTATTTCAAGAGAAAAGAAAATACATATTTTATAAAGAAAGTGTCCACAGATATTTATAGTAAGTTAATATATGCTGATTGCATGCTTAGTTCCTCCTGCATTCAGATGTAGATGATCCAGATCTAAAGGAATACATGATGCATAAGAAGAGAAAGGAATATACAAATAACTACAAATAGGCTAGAAAAATTAGGATGAGATTGCTTCCAGGTGGGAGAGGGAGAAGAAGAAGGAGAAGGAGAAGGAGAAGGAGAAGGAGAAGGAGGAGAAGGAGAAGGAGAAGGAGAAGGAGAAGGAGAAGGAGAAGGAGAAGGAGAAGAAGAAGAAGAAGAAGAAGAAGAAGAAGAAGAAGAAGAAGAAGAAGAAGAAGAAGCAGCAGCCCTATGCAGGAGGTAGTATGTGAAATTAGCCATGACAGATTTGCTTAGGAACTTTCCTTTTAGACAAAAAGTGTAAGGAACAGTTGCAACAAAAAATGATCCAAAGTCAGAAGAGTCAATAGTAAGTGGACTAATTTGTATGGACAGTTATGTGTTACCTGTAATAGATGTTTGTTAACATTTCCTAAGTGTGTGAATGGAGGAATGAATAAGTAAATGAGTGAAAATGAATTAAAATAGCAGAGGGTCTTATGTATGAGTTAGACGATAAAAGTCCACCAGGAAAGCCAAAAGTCCTATAATGATAGGCAGAATCAGGCCTTTCTCAGAGATGTCCATTTTCTTATCCTGGCACCAGTGAATTTATGAAGGCAAACGAACTTTACAGATGTGCTTCAGGGTGGGGACCTGGAGATTGGTAGATGATTTTAGATTATCTAATTGAATGAGTTCTTTAAAAAGGACATTTCATCTCCATGATCAGAGGGATATATCAGAGGACAGATGAGAAGTGATTGAAACTTTTGGCACTGCAGATGCAGAAAAAGTGCCAGAAGCCAAGAATGCAAGTCTCTAGAAGCTGGAAAACACAGAAAGGAATTCTCACTCAGAACCTCCAGAAAGGAATGCAGCCCTGACACCAACTACTTTTTACCCCTGCATGACCCTTGTCAGACTTCTGACCTATGGAACTGTACGGTAATGAAAGTGTGTTGTTTTAAGCCACTAAATTTGTGGTAATTTGTTAAGGCACTGATAGAAAACAAATGCAGCTATTCTGTGGTCTTTTTTTTTTTTTAAACATTTCACAGTTATGGGTCCACTGGGGTGTCTCTAAGCATCATGTTGCCATCTAAAATTTTAAGGCTGAAAATGCATTTCTAAAATTTAGTTCCAAGTCCTAGAAAGAAAAGGGTTCATTATTAAAATTTATAAGTAAATTGAATGTTGTGATTATATTAGGCAGTATTCTAAAATAACTGTGCTTTTTTTTTTTTTTTAATTTTCACTACTTCTCAAGTAGTGAAATGAATACTGGTGGTTTTCAGTTTTGGTGAAAACATAGTTTGATCAGTTTTGCAGTTTTGCAATGTATTTTGCTTTTAATTAACTAGATTTCTTAAGTAATAAAAGAAATTTGATAAATAAATCAGTAAAATTATTAAGTCAGATATTGTGGAATTTTGTCTAAATTTTCTCCGTACTCCACAGTGCCTAGCATAGCTCTTTGCCCATAGTACAATTTTAATGATTGTTTGATCTTAATGGTAAATTCTATAAAGATAGTCTGAAAAAGAGACCCATGTTTCATTACTCATTCATCTAAAATAAATGGCTATTCAGTGTGCCAGGCTTCTATTTGAGTTTGGCTCACTTAATGTGTACTAAATTTTATTTGTGATGTATACTGAATGAACTAAGTAGAAGGTCACAGATTTATCTTGTGAGTTAGTCAGTATATATGGTCATTCCAAAGAGTCAGAATTTAGGAAATGTTTGCATTTTATTGAAAACTTTCTCTAAAACTTAGAAAAACTTGAACTGCCAAACACTAAAACAAAATCCTGCATTCAAGTTACTTTTCACCTGTAAATATGTATTATATTGAGTAGGGAGGTGAGGACAATAAAAGGTTGCATCTTTAATTCCACCTTTACTTGATGGCAACATTGCATCCAGAAATCCTGCCTCTGAGCTTTTTGGCCAGTGGTCTAGTCACATCCATGCAGAGCCCCACTGTTCTCAAATCTCCCATTGGCTCCATTTGTTGTTTATACTGGGTTCTGTTTGCTGTACTTTCTTTTCACTCCCTAGTTTGTTCCGAAGGAATTTCTTTTTAAACTCAGTATAACAGAGGACCCAATTCCACTGCCCAATTATCTGCCTCTTCACCTCTGAATTGCCACACAGCTGCTCAGAGGAAGAACAGAAGATCAAGTCGGCTGTGCAAGGTACTGTGCCTTGAGACGCTGGATCTGGTGGCAAAGCTTCCCTGCTGCTCCAACTGCCCAGCATGAGCCCTGTGTGAGGGTCCATGCAGACCAGGGCAGGCCTCAGGTTAATCCAACATGGACAGGCGAACTCCAAACCAATCACCAATGGCAAATTCAAAAAATTAAGCTAACCACATTTCCTTTTGCTCTTTGACCACAAATTTGAAAACCCTGGGTTGGGCATTGATTTTACTTAGCCTTGCTGGTGATGGGAATGGGATGGGGAGGTCGTCTTTTATTTGTATTTGCTTCCCTTAAAAAAAAAAATAAATAAAAAATAAAAACTATGTCAGAAAATGTCAGCAGGTTCTTTAAATCCATTTGTGACTGGACACAAATATTGTGAACCTGTTGTCTTATGGCACATTAATCCTAACTCCGTTCTGTACTCCACTGGAACTTGCTAATTTCCATTTCTCACTTTTCACATCCCTGCGATTAATACAAAAACAAACCAAAAAAAATTTTTTTTCAGCTGGAATAAGGAACTTCCATGACATTCCATCATCCAATTTTTGTACCTGACACAGAATTCTATTTCACCTAATTCATGTGCCCTTCATCTTGCTGACACTCACCTCACAAAATGTAGAGGCAAGGGGATCTGAAATTTTTTTTTTCATTTCTTAGTATATTCACCATGTTACCTGCACAAGACACATAGGCTATCTTTGACAATTATTGCTTAAGTGTAAAAATGCATGTAATATCCAGAAAATGGGTGTAATATCCAGCTAATTTGTTCATTTCGCAAATTAGTTTTACTCAACTGGACTTTAGAGATACAGACATGAATGGTGCATGTCCTCAAGGAGTTTCAACCCACTAATATAGATTTTGAATTAAAAGCATTCGCTATATGCACCTGTTTTAAGAGCTGTGAGCGCCCAGACTGAGAGTACCTGATTCTACACTGGTCTGTGGGATAAATGTAAAGCACATCAATTGGATGGATAATCAGCAAAGGTTCTTTTTGGTCAGTGAATGTATTTTTGCTTCCTTCTATGATGTCTCACAAATTGATTTTTAATATTTTGTATCTCATGTTTAAAGACCCTGGTGAGATGGTACCATAGGTTTTACTTTTCTTACTATACTTTTTTTGTCTAATCTAAGAAGTGAAGCTCTGGCCTCAGACTGCCTTATTGCAAATCCTACCTCTACCACCCACTGGCCATTTGAACTCTGGCAACTTGTTAAACATCTCTGTGTCTTTGTTTCTGTTTTCAGCAAAGTAGAGTAATAACTTTGTCTACCCCACAGGATTGTGGGTGGCTTAAAAGAGATAGTGTAAAGTGCTTGGCCTAAAATAAATATTAATTTTTCTCCTTAATAGTACTTTTATTAATATTACATAATTTCCTACCTTCCCCAGAGAATGATATAATAAATGCTTAGTGACCAAAAGGCCTCTTTGAGATGATAGGGGCACCCTCTGCTTTTGTTCTCTTGTAGGCGTGAGACTAGCACAATGCCCTTCACACATGCTGCTCTGGGCTATTTGAGGAGAAGGCACAGAGGGATTCTGCAGTCTCCTGAACCTGCGATTCCCAAACAGAAGCTAATCACATGGTTTCTTTGAACTGGGAATATTCTCTACACTGTATTAACTCCTTCTGACCAAAAGAAATGAGACAAAAGGCATATTCATGAAGGAAGAAGAAACAGAATACCTGAAGCAATGTATAGTAAGACAAATAATTTTAAATTAGAAGCATCTGTATTTATGTCTGGGCTCCATTGTTTAGTGCTGGGAGCCATTAGCCAAGTAGGTATGACAATTTCCTTGCCAGCGTACCCCATGTTGCTGACATGTTGCAGCGACATTGAATGTAGGTGACCTTGCTCAAGGACCAAGGCAGATTAGGGTGTTCCCGGTTTTAAGATAATCGTGTTTAGGGCGTTCCCAGTTTAGGTTCCAGGTTTAAGGTTTAAGATTATTCCTCCTGGGAATAGGGCGTATCCTGCTGCCTGAGTTCCCCTTGAGTTCTCACGGGATTCAGACAGTATATTTTGGGAGATAGAAGCCCAGAGAAGGTGGATTTGGGCAGAGAACGTGGATTTCCCCAGAACGTGATTGTAGACGGCTGGTTTGAGTTCGGGAATAAAGAGTTGCTGTTTGAATCTACAAGCTGTGTGGTGGCTCGTGATTGTGTGCCCAGCCAGACTGTGGCATTTGTGCCCAGCCAGACTGTGGCAGTTTAGAAATTTTTTGGCAAGGTACAAAAATCATCCAGTCCTTGTGTACTCATCTGTAAAAGTAGGCATTATAACCTGCTTCTAAGGACATAGCAAGGATCAAAACAAATGATGCATGCCAAAATAGCAGAGCATGATACTTAAGTGCCTGGCTCTGGGCTCTGACTGTCTGGATTAACTCTCAGCTCTGTCACTTAATGGCTGTGGACATGTTAAATGTATCCCTATGTGTCTCAGTTTTCTTATCTATGACATGATGATGGTGATAATAATAGAGTTGCTATAGGGATGAAATAGGATAATAAATGTTACAGTGTTTAAAACAATTTCTGGTATAGAATAGGGCCAAAATATATTTGATGCTTTTTTTTAAAGCAATCTAGCATACTACAGGTATTTTGTTTTCATAATCCCACTTGACTACATCTTTTTTTTTATCCTTGAGTTACAAATGAAAACCTTAGAGAATAAAATTTGTCATCCTTGACTCTTTAGTCTACTGAGTTTACTGAAAGGCCAATAGTTGGTATCCTAATTTAGTTACCAAGGCCAAAGTAACCACTAATATTTGTATTTTATTTTGAACTGTGTTCCCATTTTGGTTTTGGTTCAAGAAATGTTATGAAATCCAGGATTATAGCTCTTTTAAAGGAAAAAAAAACATACTATTAAAATAATCCAACACCCAAAATGAGATGTATGTCATAAAATAAAAGAAAATTGTCACATGAGGAGATTGGTATCTGCCCACAGTCCTCTGAGAAGAAAACCAGAGACATTTACCTGCTTTCATTCCAGCAAACAAATATTGCCAGAGAGATTTTGTTTTGTTTGTTTGTTTTCCTTTCACCAACTATTATGGGAAATTACTTATTTCCTTTCTCTGATCATCTCAAAAATTAATAAGCTGAAGACTGGAGGCTTTGAAATCTTCGAATATTATAGCTGAAAGGGATCAGACATAGATAGCCCTACCCTACATTGTGTAAATGAGGTGAATTTACTTTGCCTAATTTGATTTTTCATTCATTCATTGATTCAAAACCAAAAAAATCATTGACCACTGTCTTAAGTTAGTATTCTCCAGAATGTATATGGTATGTGTATATACACATGTGTGTCTTTATGCTGTGTGTGTGTGTGTGTGTGAGTACCTGGGCACAAGGAAATTTATTGTAAAAGTCTGGCCCACCTGATTACAGAGGCTGACAAGCCCCAGACCTGCAGTGTGAGCATGCAAGCTAGTGGCTCAGGAGATAAAATGGTGTGGTTCCAGTCTGAAGATCAGCTGGCTCAAGACCAAGGGAGACCTAATGTTTCAGTTCAAGATAGAAAAAATTAATGTCACAGTTTAAAGGCAGTTAGAGAGGAGGAATTCTCTCCTATTTGGGGGAGTGGCCCGGTTTTGTATTCACACAGTCTTTCAACTAATTGGGTAAAACCTCCATGCTGGGGTGTCCATCAGCTTTACTCAGTCTCTTACAGATTCATATGTTAATAATATCCAAAAAAATCCTCATAGAAATACCCAGAATACTGTACTGCCAAATATATGAGCACCCTGTAGCCCATGACATTAACCATCATAGCCACCTAACTTAAGTTTCAGGATCTGTTCTAGGTCTTGAAGGTAGAGACAATTGTGTTCAAAAGACCAAAAGTCTAGTAGAAAAAAAAAAGTTGAGAGTTGAGAGAATGAAATGGTATGTCAGTCAACATATCACACACCCCATAGTCTGATATTTGGACCAAGGGAGATGGTTCTGTCCTAGAGTAACCAAAAATAATTTTCTCTATTCTCATCCTATCTTATGCCTCACTCTCATCCTATCTTAGAGCACTTAGGAGGGAATACCAATATTTATGGAAAAGAACAGTGAATTCTCTTTTTAGAGGGGGGAAGGAGAGGCACACAAGTCTAGGACTTTGGTCATGCTGGGCTCTCTAGACAAATAAATGTGAAAGCTTCTTAGACAAGTCTAATCTTGGTTCTTTCTCATCTTCTTTCTTCAACTTGAACTTTGTTTGGTGGATCTTGACCTCTTTCAGGTCCTCAGGGACTTAGAAGAATGACCTCTCCACACAGGTAAGCGCCAGAGGACACTTCCAGGCCTAATTTCTTCAGATAGTCCACTATGTCCCATCATAGATAATCCAGTAATCACATATATCATACGACATAATGAATTGTATTAACCCCCACTCAGGGTAATATGCCTATTCATACTTTAATCCTGTACTTTGGGTTTAGAATGCGTAAGTGCTATGGGAGGCACCTTAATCAGGGGATTGGGAGGTTGACACATTTTGAGTAGGTGACAGTTCATGCCACTTGAGTCTATTCTACCAATGTGTGAAGTTGGCATTCAATGGGCAAGGCTTTGACTTTGAGAACTGAAAGAAGAGCAACACATTTGTTAAGCCTCTGATATGTTCTCAAAGTCGGCTAGATGCTTCAAACACATTATTGCATTTAATCATAATTTTAAAATGCTACAAAATATATACCATTTTCCAGATAAAGAAATTGAGACTCAGAGATATTAAATAACATATTCAAGGTCACACAGAATGGAGAATTAGAAGCCAGAAAACAAATGAATAAGTTGCAATGATTAACAATTTAAAAACATATTATTATAAAGAAAATAATCATGTATTAGGCCAAACTCCTAAGCTTCCTTTCAACTCAGGAGGTTAGCTAAAACAGGAGTGGAGACAGTTTATCCCAGTGGGGAAAAGAAATTGATGCTACCAACAAAAAAATATATAGGATTATATCCTATATATTTCTGACTCAAATATTGTTTATTGTACCTTGCTATATAAGATCATTGAGCATCAGAATGTCCAATATTCATCTCTTTTCTCATATTTTACAATTGTAGAAAAATCACCCCTTAAATTGATTTTCTATTTATAAAACTTAAGTCTAAAAGTCATTAGAGGGACAATGAATGAAATTTGAGTAGTCTATAAAATAATAATATTACATCCCTGTTAATTTCCTGATTTTTATAATGTACTATATGCATAGTTAATGGACTATTCTTAATCCTTTTAACTTTTTATTTTGAAATAATCCTAAACTCAGGGAAAAGTTACAAAAACAATACCTTTTAAAAATATATATGTAGCACATATCCTATATATCTTTCAACTAGTTTTCCCTAATTATAACATTTTTATCTCACTATAAAAGATTCTACCTGCTCCAAAAGATTAATACAGATACAATACTATTAAGTAGCATACAGGCTTTAATCATATTTTACCAATTGTGATATTTAAGTCCCATTTTCAGTCCAGAATACACTCCAAGATCCCATGTTCACTAAGTAATCCAGTCTCCATATCTGTGGGCTCTAGTTTCTCATGATGTCCTGGCCAGCTATTCTGCAGACTGCCCCTAAACAGAGATTGTCAAGTTTCTCATGGTTAAAGTTAATGCACTTTTGGTGAGGATAATACAGGAGTGCACCCTTCCCAGTTTTCCATATGAAGAGTTGAATTCTATCAGTATTAATCAATGCAGGAGATATATTAATTTTGATGGATTAGCTAAGGGGATGTCTGTTAGCTTTCTGCAAGGAAAGATTTTATTTATATCTTAAATATAGATTATAAGTATAAACATTAAATAAATATATAAAATATGACTATAAATTTTATTTATATCTCCAAGGAAAAGATTTTATTTGTAACTTAAACTCAAGATTAACATTACTGTCCATTAGGCTACCAAGTCTGGCCCAACTTCCTGACACCAAACGCAATGAGCTGATCAAACTGCCATCCCCATAAAACTGACCTCACTTCAGACACTAGTGGCATTTTAGAAATTATCCTTAGTTTGAACAGAGCCCAGGAATTATCACCCCAAAACATGGCACCCTGGCATTCCAATTATTTAAATTAAAAGAACCTCCTGCAGATGTTGTTAAGAGGCTTTGCTCTGACATCATGTCTTCTTAAAGTCTGAACCCACCATGGAAGAAAAAAATTATTTCTGGTCCCTTTTCTCAGTTTTCATGTAGCAAAATTCATGTCACAGTAACAAAGATTGAAGTCTGTCAATATTCTCAGGTAGACTTTCCTCACATACCATTGTCCACTATTTTGATCCTATTAAATATTCCAAAGAGAATCATTAACAACCCATTATCTGTTCTGTGGGTTCAACATATTGTTCAAAAAAGGGGATATAAGCTTCTGAATCAGGTTGGGCTAGTGGATAATCAAACCACATGATTGCCTTCATGCATGTAATAATTTTGTCATTTCTCTTATTGAATCTGTCTTTTGGTAATTCATCCCAGCAAAACTTCAGAAGGAGGAAAGGAAACTCCCCTCTGCCCCTACATTTCAGACCAGCAAACCAGAAACTCGGCGCTCATAAGCCTACTTTTAAGTTCAATAATTTGTTAGGAAATCTCACAGAACACACTGAAAGCTATTATATTTACAGTTCATCATAGGCATAGGATACATGTTAGATCTAACCTGATGTAGTGAAGCATAGGGTAAGCCTTAGGAGAGTTTTAAACACAATCCTCCTGCTCCAGGAAAGAACACATTGCCCTCCCAGCACTGAAATGTGTAAGAGTTAAGAGTACTGCCAACCAGGAAGCTCCCTGGAACCTCATGGTCCAGAGTTTTTACTGGAGTTTCACAATGTAGACATGATAGAATCTTTGAACTCCATTTCCAGCCTCCTTCTTCCCTCCACTCCTCACATTTATTAGTCTTTCTGGGTATTCAGTTCCCATCCTGAGTCATCTCCTTAGCAAAAACAATCTAGGAGGATACCATGAGTCATGTAATTAATAAATAAATAAATACATTAGGCGTCTCATGGCTCACCATGAATACCAAGGACATTCCTGTTGGTCAAGAAATTCCAAGAAATAGAGGTTATCTCCAAGGAACCAGGGTTAAAGGGAAGACCTTTCTTTATATTGAGTCAAAATCCTTTATACTTTTTGTTTCCTTTGGTTATTGAGTATCTTGTGGGGAGATATTTGGAGACCATAGTCTCAAAAAAAAAAAAATCCTGTTCCTCATCATTCTTTTGCCACTAATTTATTTAGCATCAGCAAATTACTTTTAAAACATTAAAAAGAAACAATGTACATATATTTTAGGAAGACAGGAAGAGAGAATTAAAAAGAAAATATGCTAACCTTTGGGAAATATAGATAAAGGGCCCATAAAAATTCTGTATATTATTCTTAGAGCTTTTATGTAAAACTGAAGTTGTGTAAAAATGTCTTAAAAATAAAACCTTAAAAATAAATCAATTTTTATATCAATTATGTGTTTTAATGGTATCATTTGTGGGCTTGAAACAAGAAATATATATGACTTCAAAGATGAATCTTTCAATTATGAGTAATGTTAATAGGTTGTCAGATTCCTCTCAAATTATTACAGTATTTATAATTCCTAATTCTCAAGTAAAAACACAGAGCAGTCTGTAAAAGACGGGAATTGTTGGATAGTATCTGCATTCTTGCTTCTGAAAATAGACATAAAGTGGGCTTAGGCATTTGACCTGTCTATTAAGTATTCTCTTTAATTAAATTGTCTTAGGGTCTACTCAGGGAACTTATGAAGTAACTCCAGAGAATAGTGAATTGTTTCAGCCCAGGGTTTTTAGAAAAAGCTTAACTAATGCTTATTAAAAGCTTGTTTAAAATTATTTTAATCAAACTAAAATAAAATTGTGGAGAGTCTATTATCATAATTAATAGGTCTGTGGAAATGTAAAAAGGATAATGGTAAAGTGTTAATTTCAATTATAACTGTGTATTTGTGAAGAAAAAACTCTCAAATAATAAAATGTTTTTGTAATAGACTAAAATTTGAGACAAATGCCTTGTAGGAAAATAAAAATGGATATGGAAAATATGTAGTTCAAAATCAGCAATTCAGCATTAATTTATAAATTTGCTTTGTAGTATTAGGATTTGTACTGAGAAAATTGTTTTGCCCACACTTAAACACTAGTTTGTTATAACCACAACTGCATTATTTTCCCTGCATCACTAAATTGCTTCATGAAAGAAGGTGTCATCTTTTGAGTAGTTTGGGCCACATTTCCACTAGCAGCAGCCAAGTGGCTATACGCTGCCAGTTCATTGGGACCATTCCAAGAGTCAGAGTTTGCCAATGTGCTGGGAGAGGTCCAGCCACTCTTTGGATGTAGAATGGCCTTACCTGGAAGAGCGCTGGCAGTCGGAATGGAGCAATTCCCTGAGCTGAGCTCAACAGCCTATAGACATGGGTCAAGAGTCCCATACTGGCTAAGTAAGGCTCAGGTGACTTCAGAGTAGGTTGCTGGGGGGAATTCAGCAGACCACTGAGATAAATCCACTAGAAACCATCTGACAATAAATTAAGGGAAAATTCAATGGCAATACTCCAAAAGCTATAAAAAGCAATCCATTAGAAATTAGAAACATTGCATAGATTTGTAAGGGGAATTCTTGGCAGTCTGGTGAGCACATTAATATTTTTCTTTTTTTCTTCCTCTTTTTTTCTTTTGCTATTTATTGTAGAAGGACATATCAGAATGCAACAGGAACATTAAGTCGATTTTTAAAATATCAACATGCTGTATTAAACTATGTACATTCACAATGTATCCTAGAATTCTAACACTACACATAACTAAAAGCTAACTACTATAGAAATTTGGATAACATTTTGTATCATGTCTTGTAGTATTGTTAATATGGCTTAAGGTTATGAGATATGGATATAGGTTGAAATATAATCTAATATTTGAAAAGAAAATTATAAATAAAAACAAAATCAGTTCTTTAACATGAAAAGAAAGACAAACACCAATTTAGTCTTGAAATTGAGTAATTTTGTTATTTCGGGGAGGGGCAATATTGATTTTCAGTTTACTATCAATAAAACATTTTATCACTGCTTTAAAAGACAATTTAGTCATTTGTTTATTTATATCAATTATAGTTGAAATTTCAGAGTTTATACTACAAATAGATATCCATATCTTTCAGAAGTAAAGAGAAAAGAGAAAAATTACAACAAAAATTTTGTTGTAGACTTTACCTTTTTAAAAATTTATTTCAGTCAAGATATGTTGGTTTCTGAATGATGTTGATCTATGGTTTAATCAATTACTGAGTCACTACTATCTATCAGACTAGCATTTTGGTAGTACTGTATAAGAAACTTACAGAAGAGATTAAGACATTATCATACTGTGGTGGAGCTTACTGAAAAACCAGCCTCTACCTCAGAGGAAAGCCTGTCCAAGGAAGGGACATGACCCTTGTCCTTGGAAAGACCCCCAGAGCACTCCTAGGCACATTCCCACCCAGCTAAGTTGTTTATCTACAAATAACAGGAGAGATCTGCTGTGCCAGGTGTCCCTGACTCAGTCAGGCTAGGTGGAGACCCATAGCCATCCCCTAGCAGCCACCAATCAGCATGAGACAGGGAAATACCTGGGATGCCAGCAGATGACCCTCCCAGTAGTTTATGGTGTTGGGAAACCTAGTAGTTTAGCATGAACACCCCCTCTTGGCTTAAACCAATCAGTTCAAATGAATCCTCCTCTTGTAGTAACCAATCACCCCTACCCAATTTGTTCCCGCCAGTGAATGTGCTAATCATGTTTTAGAGTTGTTATTTGATTTTCCTGTGGTGTGTGATGATTTGTTAAGAGATGCTATGATGTATGTGGGGGTACCTGCCTTCTCCAAAGAATGTATAAAACTGCTGCAAACCCTGGGCTCAGGGCCTCTCAGCGTCACCAGTTGCTGTGGGCGCACAGGGGACCAAGCTAGCTTGCAATAAACACCTCTTTGATGCTTACATCGATCTTGGTCTCTGGTGGTCTTTTGGGGGTCCCGAATTCGACATAACATTACCATCTTAAATATATTCAAATTACTATCTATTTCATACTTGGTCACAGATTTTGAAGTTAAATAAAGGAGGAAACTACATAGTGCCCTAAATCTAAAATGACTAATTATGTATTCTCTAACTAACAGCAGATAATCACAATTCAAATGGCTAAAGTTTAAGGAAAAACTTGTCATTTATAATAAACTTTTAAGAAATCCACAGAAGCATATGATATAGCAAAATACATTTAAACAGGAAAAACATCTTTCATTTTGTTCATAATTTATAATTTTATTATGTTAATATACTGTTTCCTAGAATGCATGGTGAAAAGGGTCTGAGCATTGTAGGACTAAGAAAAGACAAATTTTCTTGCCTATTTGGAATAAAGCCATTTTAAAACCAGCCAGGCGACCTGTATGATCTTTGGTACACAGGACAAGGCCAGATGAGGGAGCTTGCTATTTTCCCTGGTGTGTTTTGGTAGAACACCCTCACATTTCTGGACAAGGACAGGGTACACTATAATTTTGTTGCTTTCAGAAAAACCTGTTTACTAGTTGAAAATTGTGTTATAAGATAATAATAGGTTAAAATTTACAATGCTTGCAAAACATGTATTGATATTTAATCAGGGTGTTGTTTAAACAGCTGATCCTATGAAATTTTGCACAAATATTGAATTTTTCTGGTATCATTCTGGACATATTCAAGGACTCTTCTATATTACTTTTCAAGTAACAGTATCAAAATAGCTTGCAATTCATAATCATTCTGTGCTTAACTTTAAAATGTCAGCACTTGTGTTCTTTTGGAATAACTGCACTGAATCAGAGGTTCTATAAGCCACAAACAGAACATTTCCAGACATTTCCTTTGTTCTTGTCATTATAGAAGATGAGCATAAACAGGTCATTTAAATATATGATTTTTAAAGAAAAAAGTGTCAGATTTTCATACAGTGAAATTTATCCTTTGTTTAAATATAATCAGGTTTATTTATTAAAAATAAGAGACTAATAACATTATCTTAAAGGTCTCTGCTGCTTAACATTACAAGGGTGTGATAGAGATAGAACTTTGAATAGGGAAATTAAGAGTTAATTAAAAGAACAACAAAGTATGTCTGTAATCCTAGCAGCTCAAGAGGCTGAAGCCCAAGGATAGAAAGTTCAAGGCCAGCGTCAGCATTTTAGCAAGGCCCTAAACAATTTAGCAACACCCTATTTCAAAATAAAAAGTAAAAAGGGCTGGGGATGTGGCTCAGTGGTAGAACACCCCTGGGTTCGATTCCCTAGTACAAAAAAATAATAACAAAATGTCTGCTTAATATTTGTTTAGCACCCTATTCAACATTCTTTTGCATTTTCCAGCTTGATTCTCATATCAACACTGTGAAGTAGCTGGGAGATGCTTTTTACTGCCATAAAATGAAATAAATGCATACAAAATGATAGATTTGTATAAGGCCATATCATAAAATTTCAAGTCATAGACACCAGAAGTCAGCTCAAGTCCTGTGATTTTAATGCTTAGGTACTTTCGAACATACAAGTTTTCCTACCTAACAATTATTGATTCATGGGCATAATATCTAAATTGAATTTCACAAATAATTTGAGAAACTCTGAGTTTGGAACATAATCACTAGCTAACTTGGTAATATAAGGTCTAGATAAAAATTAAAAACTTGGGGATGGGACTTTAGCTCAGAGGCAGAGTGCTTGCCTAGTATGTGTGAGGCACTGGGTTCAATCTTCAGAACCGCATAAAAATAAATAAATAAAATAAAGGCATACTGTCCATTTATAGCTACAAAAATAATTTTAAAAAATTTTAAAAGTATGGATGCAAGCAGTTAAGGCTTGGAATTCTGCCATTTCAAGCTATTTGGCTTTTTGTCCTGTTCATTGTCACAGTCTCCTTATCACAATATGGCTGCTATAGCTCAAGACAGCATCTTTGTTTATTCATGTCCAAATACAAATAAGAGACCATCAGAAATATACTTAAAACAAAAACAACTTTTCACTCAGTGGATTCTATCTATATCTCAATGGGCAGAACTGGACATGATCACTCCTAGCTGAAGAACCAGGGAAGTGAGCAAAACATTTTCTAATCTCTGCAGTAGTAGGTAACCAAAGGGAAAGAAATTGGAATGATTGTGGGCTAGCCAGTTTACACTCTCTGCCACACAGGAGGAAGTCAGAAAAGACCCAGAAAACCATCCCTGCCCTCAAGCAAACTCCCATTCTAGTATCAGAGACCAGAAATAATTTCATAAACACCTATAATACCATGTAGAGGTGAGATGTATTTATCATATAAATGAAGATTGAAGTGTTCCAGGCATTCTGAGAGGGAGCAGCTATAACTCTTCTTGCATGCATTTTTTCCCTCATATTACAACCATTTATTTTATTGGTTAGATTAAGCAGGACCCTTTAAATAGCAAAGGAGAGCTGACCAAGGAGAAAAGGAATGCATGGGCCTGCTAGGCTAAAGGACAAAGCCAGGGCTGGATCCAGGGGATTGATACAATTTCATCAGGCTCTTTCCCCCTCTCCCTCTCAGCTCTGCTGTTTCTGACCTGACTTTACTTCTAAGAATGTTCCTCTGATATTTTTGCAAAAGTCATTGGCAGCTCTGGATTCATTAGTCCTTTCAACCAACAATCTCAGTCCTGTGGCTACCTTTAGTGAAAGTCCTAGGGATGCCCTGACTTGGTCACATGCCTGTCTATTCTGAGCCAGTCACCCATCACTCTGACCAGTGGTGTGAGGAATGTGATTGGCAAGCCTGAATCACACGGTAAATTTGGCATTAGTGGGTGAGGTTGTGGGGAGACACCAAGGGTGTTGAAGGCTATTGATAAAACACTTCCATGTTAGAAAAGAATATATGGGCTCTTCTGTCACAGTGTCTAGAGGCATTCAGAATGGTCCAGCGTGTGACATACCAATTTTTGGCTCTCTATGAAACAACCTCTGATGAACCTAGGCTGTCTCAAACAAACCCTTGGCAATAGAATTGGTTATTTAATACCAAAAACATTGGGAAGGCACCAAAATCTTCATGTGGTGTGTACCCAAGCAGACTTCCAGGAGTGCATGCCTGAGGCCTAAAATTCTGATGCAATTGTCTAAAAAAGATAAAACATAAAAAAACATATCAGCAGGGCCTATGTGGTTCCATGTGCACTGTAATGTGTCCTTGTCTGGATCAAATTTGCATTCTTTATTGAGGAGCAGAAAAGTCATTGTGTAAATGTTGAAGATATAAACCCAGAGTCAAAAGGCTAAATTAACAACAACAACAACAACAATAAAGGTTCTTTGAATGATAAAGTTCAAAAGGCAAGGAAAAAAAAGTAATAGTATTTCCTAAAAGGTAAAGATAAAGTAAGAGATTGTCCACTACAAAATGTATTATCATAATTCCAGGAACAAGAATAATGAGTCTCTATACATTTTAGTCCCATGGAATCTAAGCAGGAAGATGTCAATGCATCCTGTTTGGTTAACAGAGCAGTAATCGCACCAACTTGCCCCATTGTTACAAATGGCACACCGTTATTCCCGGCAATCACCTATGGCAGGAAAACAGAGACCTGATTTTGTTGTCTACCAAAATTAAAAAGGTGAGGCTGCTTGTGTGTAGTAGAATTCATGGTACATTGAATATTAAATAACCATCAAATTCTACCTAATTACTGTATTTGAGAGACATAGTATGCTCCCTATATTCATGCTAGATATTTTATTTTCATTTCGTTACATTTTATAGAATGTGTTATCTATCCTGAGCACACACAGAGACACCACTTACTCTACCACTTTCCTTGACCCTAATTTTCCTTTTTCCTTAGATGAGTGGGCTATTCCTGATGCCACCATTTATCATAACTGCTTTTCTTCTTAGACTTCTATAATGTGACTTCGATTCTTAACACTCTCATGAAACTTCACTCCAGAGTTCACCTATTTCAGAGGCCTCATCTTGATCCAAATTTTCCTTGACCTTCATATGGCTTCTTTTCTTTTTTTATCTGTTAATCAACTTCTTTTTTCCTCCACTGGTTTCCAATGTAGCCCTTCAGAATTTGACTCTCAATTACTGATTCAACATGGTGAACCCGTTCTTATTCTCCCAGAAATGAACTTTCTTCATCAAATTCATGCTGAATCTTCCCTTTTAGAAGAGCATCCTCCGCAATCTAAATTGTAAACTTTCATCACAGGTATCTAGACTTCCTGTCTGCAATAATTTTTCCTTCATTGAACTCTAATTGTTTTTAATCAGTATTAATCTATTTGGCAATTATCTGCTTCATATGTATTATCTAACTATTGATATTGCCAATTCTTTGAGAATAGTGCTCTTTTACTTTATCTATTTTCTGGGTTATTCTTAAGTCATTATTGAGCACATCACAAGAACATTACAAAAGTATTTAAAAATATATTTTGTAAATAAACATCTTCAATATTTCTGTGAAATCAGAGAAATTTTGTTAGAGAAGTAGGAGCTATTTTAAATTTGATGGGTAAGAAAGAATGAAAAAGAGTTATTATGTAAATTAAGCTCTCATGTCCCTAAATGCAAAATTTCTGGGAAGGAAAGGTGTGTAATGGTATATCTCAAGGGATGAATACATTCCAGAAACATCAAAGAATAACACTTCAATATTCAGAGCAATTAATATCCATTTCAAAAAATTAAACCCTCCAAAATTAATATCAGCATCACATTTTACAGACACTTAATATTTTAACATTTCCACATTTTAATAAGATTTTAGTAGTATGAAAATAAAGCCATTATAAAAGACAGTTTACATTCTCACTAATTCTCCATGATTTAGAATTTCATATATAGCAAAAAACGAAAGGATAGAAAGGATTAAAGGATACAAAGCATTTTAATTAAGAGCAAATATTCAAGCAGGAAAGGAAGCACCTCAAATTCAAATCTTAATATCTCTAAATACATTAATAGAAGTAAAAATATTTCTGCAAATTAAATATGACTGATTAAAATTGTCTTGAAATGCAACATTTCTTTAAACAAGCTCCTTTCACAGTTTTAAAGATACTGAACTTCTCCTTGTCTAGTGTTTCAACAACCAAAAGAGTCCAGGGCAGACTCTATGCCTTTCTCATGATGAAACACAACCTTCCTTGTTTCAAATCTCAGCTCTTAAATTTCTTTCAACTTCCTTTACTGTTTTGTGCATTTTAAATGTGTAACAAGTAGCTTTCTCTTTCCCTAAATTCCTACAACTCTTGAATGCAGGTCATTCTTATCGGCTGTTGAAACAATCCTGAGTTGGACTACTTCTTTCACTAAACTGCACTTTTAAATATTTACATTATATGTAAAACTCACAGAAAAACTTCACTGAAAAAACTTTATAAGTAAATTTCTTTTGCTGTCATGCAGCAATTCCAGGTATCATCAATAGATGCCATTTTTTTGTGATTACGAACTGCAGATCAAGCCTTCATACAAAGTCATTCAGGGATATTGAGAAGGCCCTCAGTTTTTCATAGCATTGTCTCTTAAGTGGAATCATGAAGCTCATCTCTAATATCTTGTTTTGTCAATTATCCATATACACATACTTGTTTTCAGATTTATTGTCTCTTTTATATATAGAGGGCAGTTATAAAAGTAGATTTGCTTAATAGCTTTAAGGAATAAAGTATTCTATTTTGAAGATCAAATTAACTTAATGTTCTTACATCTCTGAATATAAATTCTTATGTGGTTTTGGAACATTTCAGTTTCTGAAGCACCTTCTGATTTCTACTGATATGACACTCTTCGAGGATATTTTCATTATTTATACACAGAAGAGCATCACACCTTAGAGTGTATCTCTCCATCTTCTTAGCTGGGTTCATGAACTTCCACATAGGGTTTGTTTGTTGAATGAATGATGAACAAATAATGTTGTCCAGAAATTACCCATCCATATTGTCTTGAAATTTGCTGTGTTAATAACTAACACCAAGAATTCCTAAGGAAATTTGAAAGACTCAAGAGTGAGGATAAGCAACATTTTCAGGGGGCAATTTTTGTAAAAGAAAAAATATTTTCAACTATATTTTATATAACATAAAATGTTATGATATTCTTATTCTGAAGCATTCATTTATTATTTATCTAATACAAAGATTTTTTTCTTTTGCTTTCTTTTTTTTAGATAATATTCTGGGTTATATATGGTTGGCAGCTAAAATAGTAGCTTATTTTAATACTATGGTGTTTAATGGGATTTAATATCTAATGAAACAAGTTAATCTTTTTTCTTAATTTGAAAGCTATTTTATTATTTCAGAAAGATTAATAGTGATGATCATTATTACCCAAAGTAGATGTATGAAGACACAAATTGGTGTGAGTATACTATGTACACAACCAGAGATATGAAAAATTGAGCTCTATATATGTAATAAGAATTATAATGCATTTTTCTGTTATTTATAAATAAAAAAATTAAAAAAGATTAATAGCATATCATTTAAGATATTTTCCATTTAAGTGAAACAAATAGTATATATTTGCTATAAGCTATCAGAATTTTAATTTGATTTATTTCTTTCAAAAATATTCAATTTTCATTATTCATTCCCTTTATAGGAGTCATAGCAAATATCTAAACAGAATGTTGAAAAATTGGTGTAGTTTTTAGTAATTTCATAGCTGGTTATTTATAAAAATTATTTTTAGCAACCTTAATAGCAGTTTAAAATTCCACGAAATAATCTCTATTTTTATGATCACTAACTCAAGGTCAAGATGGCCTCCATCCAAACAGCATAAAACCACTAAAAGATGTTAAACAAGGAAATTGACATTGGACAGAATAGTTTAGAAAAAAGAAGACAACAAATAAAACACATCAGACAGGGACCCATGACATAGGAATTTCAGCCTTAATTCAGTTCTAACTATACATTACTCTGGGTTCTTATTTCCTTAACTGTACCATGAAAAGTTTTGTATCAGTGAAATTTAAACTCCTATATACAGGGAAAACAACTGAGATTATTATAAAAGGAAGATTTCATCACTCTTGTTATATCAATGATTCTTAGTCAATAGGTTCTGGTATTGCTCAAGCAGTTCATTCATATGGTCTTAGGAACATGCTGGGGCCCAAACTTTCTGATGTCTTTTTTGGTTCTGATAGTACATGAGTCTAAATAAGTGAGGCAGATATTGTTGTTCCTAATTTAGAGATCAATTACTATAACTAGCTGAGTAGTCATATTAATATTATATGCAATTAAAACTAATGACTTCAAATTCCTAGTTCTGCATTTTGATCTTCACCTAGTCTACACTGTAGCTGTTTTGCTTCTTCTTCTCCTATACATATATACCGGACTTCCTAGTCAGCCATATAACTGAATTTTGAGCAACAGAATGTAGGTGGAAGTGAACTCCAATTCAAATTATTGATCTACCCCTCCCACACATAATCTCCCAGATTTTTTCCCACCTTAAAAAAAAATAGTAGAAATACTGTGAGAACCTGGAAGAGGTAAGCACCCCAAGAAGAACCTGGCCTCAGTCTCTACCTGGTACACCATCACCACCACCCACAGCTCCCAGCAGGCCCACATTTCATCGTGTCATGAGCAAGAAATAACCTCATACTGTGTTAATCCACTGAGAAATTGGGTTGTGATTTATATATTAGAGGACCAGTTACATAACCTTCCACATTATACCTCAGTAAGATAGCAAGATTGCAATAATATACAACTTTGAGATAGTAACCTGTTTTTCTTTCAATTTTTTGTTTTGTTTGCCTTGCCTTTCCTTCCTCAGACAGGTCACCCTATATATATTTCCTTGAGATCAGTGGGTAGCATGCACTGAGGAATGAGAGAAAGCAACTGAGCTATTAAACAAATTAGTCATCTGATCCTCCTTATTTTACTTGTAAAAGCCTCAGGCCTGAACTAGAAGAGAATGCAGGCAAATGTTTTAGCCAAAGACATACAGTAAAAATACTACCTCTGCTTCCTAGGGATTTCCCTGTGTTGTAGTGGAGGTGTTCTAGCTACTGCACAAGTATTTCTCATGCCTTAACTCTTCCTCCTTTTGATGAACTTCAGTTGACAAGGAACTGCCAATACCTGCATGTCTGCACCTGAAGGATTTTCCCCCCTGAACTGCGGAAAGTCTCACTGCTCCATTAAAAAGAAGTCTGGAAGGGTAAAGGAACCGGTCCTGACCAAGGAGACTCTGAGAGTTGTTGATTTAAAGATATATTTTTCTTTCTCATGCAAACATATAGCAGAACTATCAAGAGTGGTCCAGGAATTCCCCAGTTCCCTCTCCCATAGGTGGACCATCCTTTGTCAGCATTCATATGTAAGATGATGCTCCACATTTCCCCTGATTAATGGCTCACCCTAAACAGTCTTCTCTTTCCTGTACTATTTTCACCATATACCTCCTGGTATTTTCAACACATCTCACATAAATTCCTTGAGTTCATGTCTTTTGTTGCAGGATCTGATCCTGGGGCAAGTCAAACTAAGACAACAAGAAGCTTGTGGATCCTAACGCAGGATCCTAACACAGAGCTTAACTGCATTTCATTTTAGACCAGAGATACTAGGGCTCTTCAGGATCTGAAAGTTTCAGAGGAACACAAATAGCTTGCACATTGTTTCTTGGTTGAAAACAAGAAGACATAAGAGGAAGATGTGGTGTTGTGATACGCTTAGGCAAGCAAATTCACAAGACAAATTTGCAAAAGATTCATGTTTACGTTTGATATAAAAGGTAGAGAGAACTGAAAGACCTAAATGAGTGCTGAAAATCTGTTTCAGCAATATCCTGTATGAGCAAACTAATGAAGTCCATACTCCCCCAGACACTTTAACACAGTGTAAGATTAGGAACTACAAAAAAATCTAGAGTGAAATATGAAAGGAAGGACCAGATAAAAACTGATAAAGCTCCCTCAGCTCAGTGGTTGAGGATTCTAAGATTCACATCAAATTTTATCATATAGGGTGAAGTGTTATATTTCTTACACAACTGGCTTGAAAAATAAGCTTTACACCTTCTATAATACTGTGGTTTGTTGTATTATAATTTGATATTATTCATTCCTTCCTCCTCTATAAAACTTTCAGTGCATCCTGTGGGAAAAGTATTAATTCCTGGCTCTCTAATTTTGGGCTTGGCACTATGACATCTTTTGAGCAATGGAATATGAGTTGGCCTTCCAAATGTTGTGTTTGAGCAGAATATTTAAGAAGAATTATGTGCTTCAATTTAGAAATGCTAAAATAAAATAAAATAAAATGGAGACTAGACTTGAGAATCCCCTGAGAAGACAAAACCAGTTAGGCCAAACTTTAACTTAGCAAAATTTAGCTTTGTTACATATATAAATTTCTCTTATAATCATAAATGAAATACCTCCCAAACATGGTATAAACTTATTACCTTTAACTGATTACCTACTGTCTGAAGACCCCCTCTGTGATAATCAATCATTTTAGAGGTTAACTTATGTTTTAATTTTGGATTTATGTGCCTTTGAGGGTTTTTGTTTGTGTGTGTGTGTGTGTGTGTGTGTTTGTGGTGTGCTGGGGATTGAACCCAGGGCCTTGTGCATGTGAGGCAAGCACTCTACCAACTGAGCTATGTCCCCAGCCCTATGCTTCTGAGCTTCTTCTCAGCACTTTTGGTTTGAGATATCCTGGTTCATGTACTATTCTTTCAACTTGGGTCTCCACATGAAGAGACACACAACATACATATCATGTAAATGGAAATAAAGTTTTGATGTTTAGACCATTGAAATCAAAGGGGTGCTTATTAACACAGAAAAACTAACTGATACACATACTAGGGAGAAAAATTGGACCAAGGAAACTAAGAAAAGTGTTAATACATGAATCACTGCGTCACTTTCTAAAGATGGACAAAAATTCCAGTTTACCCTTTGGTGCAATTGCTATTCCTCATCCTACATCTAAGATTCACTGCTTTTCCTCTCCGAAATTCAAGAAGCAATTCTCAATGTGTGATGGAATATATCAGTATGCTGGGGTGGGGTAAAAGGAATGTAAAGACTAACACTATTTTAAAGATTTCTGTGAGGAAGTTTTGAACTCATTATCATGAAAAGTTGGAAGGCATTCTCTTTTTAAATGATTGGAAAGTTTAAAATGCAAGTTGGGAATTCACATGAATGCTTAGAACTATGAGTCACTGAAAAATCCTGGAAATGCTGTTAAAATAGTTCCACACTCCTCCTCCTAGCTCTGCCTTTCTCAAAGCATTCTAATTTTTTGGAATATGGGGTGTAGATAGAGGGGTAGAGGAGATCATCAAGTTTTGTGTTTTTGTTTGGTACTTTTTTTCCAGCTTTATTGAGGTATGATTGACAAAAAGATGATATACTTTTAAAATACAATACAATTCAATTTTCAATATAATACATAATGCAATGTTTTGATAAATGTATATGTTGAAAAGGAATTACCACAATCAAGTTAATTTACACAAGCCATCACCTCACTTTCGTATAATTCTGTGTATGTATGTATGTTTGTGTGTGTATATGGTGAGAATATTAAAGATATATTCTTTAATAATTCCTAAATATAAATTATTAATTATAATAATCATGATGTAACTAGGTCTTCAATACTATCCATTCCAAATGAAACTTTGTACCCTTGGAAAGACCCACATTTTTTTCCATTTCACTTCTCCATTGCCCTTCCCCCACCAGCCCCCGGAAGATCATCATTACTTCTGCTGTTATGAGTTTGACTTCTTTAGATTACACACATGTGAGATCATAGCCATTCTGCACCAGTTTCACTTAGGATAATGTCCTCCAGGTTCGTTCCTGTTGTCACAAATGATAGGATTTCCTTCCTGTTTAAGATGGAATAATATTCTTTTTCTCTGTGTGTGTGTTTGTGTGTGTGTATGTGTGTACCCATTTTATCCATTAATTTCTCAGTACTCAGGTTGTTTCCATATCCTGGCTACTCTGAACAATGTTGCAAGAGAGGAGATCACTCTTTGACAAACTAATTTTCTTCTTTTAGATATATAATAAGCATTTGGATTGCAAGATCATATGGTGTATCTATTTTTCAGTTTTTTTGAGGAAACTCAGCACTATTTTTCATGATGGCTGTATTGATTTACATCACCACCAATAATGCACAATGGTTCCCATTTCTCAACATATCTTTCTTCTTTTTGATAATAGCCATTTTAGAAAGTATGATTTCAATTTGCACTTCCCTGATTATTAGTGATGTGGAGGATTTTTTCCTATACATATTGGCTATTTATATGGATTTTTTTCTTTAGAAATATAAAGCCAGTTAAGTTGTTTTCCTCATATTTTGTTGTTTGATATTTATAATCTCCATGGACAATCTTTATCCATATGCTGAAGGGTTATTTTTAGGTTAACTTTTCATGGTTACTTTAAAAATGAGATTAGTTTTTAGATAATAAAAGAATAAATAATTGAATGGGATAAAAGGAGGAGATACTTTTTTATGCTATGAGCATACCACTTAGCGTTGGGTTTAGTATTCATTTGCTAAGTGATAACGATGATGGCCTAAAAGACAGAGTATCATTTATCACTGTTTTTGTGAATTATTTGTACTCTGGTTTAAGATTGACAAATTTTAGTGGGCATAGTGGTGTACACCTGTAATCTCAGAGGCTTGGGAGGCTGAAGCAGAAGGATCTCAAGTTCAAAGCCAGCCTCAGCAACTTAGCAAGACCCTGTCTCTAATAATAATAATAATAATAATAATAATAAAATAAAAGTTCTGGGGGATATAGCTAAGTGGTAAAGTGCCCCTGGGTTAAATCCCCAGGACCAGCCCAAAATTGTGACATGAACCATTTAGCTTCATTTACTGTGTGTATGTGTGTGTGTATGTGTGTGTACACACTCTTGACTTAACTAGCACAATTTTAAAACATAAAACCTTAACCAATCTCCTGCATTTCATCCTGATTCAGAAAATATTTAAGATAGAAATATTTAATGACTTGTTCAAATGAATTCTTATGCAAGGAACTGAGTTCTTCTCTTTAACTTTTCTATACCCTCATCTCCAAATTTGCTAACCTTTTTCTCTGCGGTTCTTACTAAAACAAAGAATGAATTTTTCAGGCTCCTATGAATCGCGAGAAAAATCTCTCCTCTTCATAGCTGCATCTCAGACCTTCCTGATCTCTCAAGGATTTTATTCTGGTGTCTGTTACACTGACGTCATTGATGTTCTTTTTTCTACTAGATCTTGTCCATCAGCAAACAGCATCCAGGTAGACTGAACAGTGTGGCAGGTGCCAGTGGGTGTGGCACAGATCGCTGTGCTAAGGGGACACCAGACCTGTTTTACCATCTTCCTGGACACACATTAGCTTGCATGTCCTAGCTTCTTTATATTTAGGAATGTTTTTGTTGCTAATTTTCACTCAGTGAAATGTGAACAATAGTGATGCAGTCTGCCCCACAAAACTTCCCATGTGTTATTTGCCATGATATTTACCTTCCTAGGTGGGTGCCGAAACAGGAATGTTTATAGCTTTGTAAGAATTCTTAAATCTCTAGTAAAGAGAAGAGTTTCTCACCAATTAGGACTAACTAATTTAGACACTAAATGAGCAACAAATAAATTAAGCCACTGAGATTTTGGATTAGTCTGTTACAGCAGCTCATATTACCTAACTAACCAAGTGGCAAGAACAGAATCAGGGAAACTAATTAGGAGGCTATTACAGTATTCCATTTCTCTACTCCTTTTTAAAACTAAACTCCTCAAAAGAATAACCAATGTCTCCAGTTTTTCTTCCGGTCAGCCTTTCATTTTAATATCACTACCAAAACCTCTTCCAAATTCTACATCACCCCAATCATAGATAAGTATTATCATTGATCATTTCCTATGCGTAAGTGTCTTTTTCCACAATGTTCTCTGTCATTCTTTTTTGGCACAGCCTACCTCATTGGGCAATTCTCACTTTTGCAGAATCAATCTAATCTTCCAGATTTGTACATATTCAGAGACTATGGGCTCATTTATCAGAACTGCACTCTTCTCTCTCAATTGTTAGGCAATGTTATCATTTCCACAACTGCAATACAATCTAGTTGAAGGCTCCCTACGATTTATAACTCTAGTTTACACTTACACTTGGCATTGGGTATGTGAAGATTCAATGGCTCGCTTATCTAATGGACTGTATGTCCCATAGACCTTTCAAAATCAACATGTCCTAAATCAAACTTTATTTTTCCCTATCCTCTCTTCCGCTGCTCTCCTAATGATCCCTACCTAAGTAAATTAAAATTTCATTCTTCAGTTACCCCAATAAAAAATCCTTTTAAGATCCTGTTTTTTCCTGTGTCTCATATTGAATTTAGTGAAGAATTCTTTCCAGCTTACTTTCAAAATATAGACTGAACCAACCTCTTTTCCATACCTTCATCATTGTTCCCTTGGTCCAAATCATTTGATTTCTTTCCTGGATTACTTAGTAGCTTCTAACCAGCCTCCCTGTTTCTACTCTTGACTTCCTAGATTCTGTTTTCAACATAAGTAGACAAAGTGGTGCTCTTGAAACACAAGTTGAATCATGTCACTTCTTTGTTCAGAGTCTTCAATTGCTTTCCATCCCACACACAATGTATTACAAGCAATTATTGGGTCCTGAAGTCCCTATGTGTTTGATTTTTTCAGTTACATCTACAAGTGCAACTTTTATTACCTAACTCCTGGACTCAAGGCCCACTGGCCACCTGCTGATTTTACTCTGGTTCATTCCTGCACTTTATTTAGGCCTTCTTCAAATGGCTCCTTTTAAGAGTCCTCCTCTGATGCACTTCTTTGAAATCAGTGGCCCTCCTTCAGTTCGTATTTTCTATCCTCTTGCCATGTACCTCTATTTCTTCAGAGCATTTATTACTATTTGGCACGTAATGCATTTCTTTCTGCATATCATAGAGGTCAGTAAATATGTGTGGGGTAAATGAAAACTATAGTGGACTAGAGAAGGGAAAGTGAAAATAAATCATGACAGTCTAGGTAGAAGCCAGCAAGTCTTTGGTTTTTTAAAGAAAAAAAAAATATTATCTTATTCCTAACTAATGCTAATGACCAGCAAAGTGCTTAGAGGATACAGAGGTAGTCCACAGGTGTTTGTTTGGATGGAAAGTATTGCAAAGTGAGTTCTATTTTTTAATATGTGATTTATTAAACATGCATTATAAAACATGGAACCATGGCTTATCTTAATTAAATGTTCATTAAATGTCAGCATAATTCTAGATCTTAGGTATTCAATAAAAATAACAACAATTAATAAAAAATACTGACCATGTGCAGTTTATATGATCACTGACTTATGGGTAGATTTTATTTATTTATTTTTTTCTTTAAACTTGTTGCTATAGTTTAGATGTTGAATTTTCCCAAAGGCCCATGTGTTAAATTTTTGTCCCTAGGATGGGTTATTGTGAGGTGGTAGAAACTTCTTGAGATGGAACCTAGTGAAAGATCCTTAGGTCATTGAGAACCCTGGCTTCTTTCCCTTCCCTCATGAGCTCCCTGGGTCATATAAGTAGTTTTGCTCATCCATGCACTCCAGCCATGATGTGCTGCTTCATCAGAGACTCAAAGCTATGGGGCCATTTGATCCTGGAGTAGAACTTTCAGAACCATAAGTCAAAATAAACCTTTTCACTTTATTACTTAATAATCTTAGGTATTTTGCTATATTGATGAAAATCTAATATAATTGTTTTCAATTTTTTAAAAAGGTTCATACATTATTTTGCCAAATGAAAGAATATTATTTTATAATGAGAAAAAATGAAGTATTTTTTCAGTAAAGATGAGTAAATGTTAAGATTTTCAGAAACAGTTATAATAAAATTTAAGCTAAATATACATATATGATTTTCAAATATCTGCCTTTAGGAAATCCTCACTTTGGATACCTTTCCTAAATATGGCTCTTGATTTACTATAAGTGATAGTTGTCTAATTTTATTCCATATTCTTCAGTTTTGATGGACTACTTAAAATATTTTCTGAAATTAGTTGGTGTATAAATAAAACAAAAAACAAACTATACAAAACAGAACATATATAACTCTTTAACATGAGTACAAGCCTTACTATAGCTAACAAAATGTCTGGAGAAAAATTCCATTTATGAAAAATTGGGACAAATAAATCCGACCCCCATAGCATCTTTTGTCTTTTATCTTGTGTCTTGTGATTTTTATATCTAATCTCTGAGCAAGTAGGTAATGCCTAGGAACACAAATTCTTCCTCCTTTGGCTTCCCCTTCAGTTTGAATTATATATATATATATATATATATATATATATATATATATATATATATATATATATTTTTTTTTTTTTTTTTTTCAGGGATTTATAGTTGAGCTCCTTTTGTGACATCTCCCCAGCCCACTAACTACACCCACCAAAATTATCACCAATACTCTGATAATCCACAGCCTGTACTCATCAATACACCCTGTCCTGTGCCCTAGACTTATATGTCTACTTGGAGTTCTCATAGACATCTCCAACTAGATAATTCTAGTACTGACCTCATCTGCTCCATGACTTTCCAGCAACTTGTCCTCCTGAGATACCTACTTGGAAAAAAGTGTGCTACTATCTACTCAACTTTTCTAACCTGGGATGCAAATATTTCCTAAATTGAACTGCTTGCTAGTTTGTCTGTCCTTCATCACCCAACTGAACTCAGGCAACTGCCTTGGAACAGGTTTTCCTGCTTATACTTCCTCTTCAATCCAGACAGGCAAAATGCCCCCATTTTTTTTTTTTATTGCATACAAATCTGACCTGCTATAAGATCAATGCTGGCTCCCATTACTCTTAGTATACTGTCCAAATATCTTAATGTATTTTATAAAGCCCTCATTATCTTGCTTCTGACTTTCTCATAAACCCGATTTTTCACATTATATTCCTCCCTCCCCTCTTTCCCCTTCTCCATCCAATGTTTTATGCTACACCCATATCATGGAACATAACCTTACTGCAGGAACCTACCCTACGAGAGATGTCCTCGTATATAATAGGCATCCAGACCTAACCCTTCATTGCCCTTGCCATTCCATAATGGAATTATGTTCCCTATGAGATTGTAAACTGCTTGAAAGCACAGTGCTTGAAAGGCAGGAAAGATGCTATCTAATGAATATTTATTGAAAAGGACGAATTAATGAACAAATGAATGAATAGGAGATTTGCAAAATAGTGTGGGGCAGCTGGGGAAGACATGGAGTCCTGAGTAGACGACAGAAACAATATTATTTGGATGGAGAGGGACAGACCACCCTTAGAGAAACCTTTGAATTGACTGAAGGACTCATGACAATCACCTCTGGGATGATTTTTACACAGAGTAAATTCTAACACGTGGAAAAGACCTAAAGTTGAAAGTAAAGAGAGAGAGAGTGATACAGAGCATTTTGGGGTGGGTTATAGAAACAGAGAAATCAGAGATGCTATGTTGGCAGATTTAGAGCAACAGGAACTTATTGGAAATGAAGTAGGGAAAAGTCTGAATTTGAGGAATATGAACTTTTTAATTTATATACTTTGTATAATATATCCAAAAATGCATTTAAGAAAAAGAAACTAAAAAAATATTAGCTGTTATGAACATAAGTTAAACATTTATCATTTTGAATTTTAATGACAGCAAAAAGTAAATTACTTAATTAATCAATAAAATATGAGGATGAAAAGGTAAAATTTATTTTCCTATTAAAAAAATAAACAAAAACAAATTTGGAAAATGACTATAAAAGGTGAAAAATGCTCATTCATTTAAAATAGTTTATTCTATGAAACAGGATTAGTAAAACTATCACATTTAACATTATAAGATAATTTTAGAGCAATTCTGAACTTTATACCAGTGAACAGAAATGAATAGTCAAAGAAGATAAGCACAAAAGTAAATATATTCAGACATTATCTCTTTGCTTCCACTTCTTAACCTTCATTAATTGACATTTGAATTTAATTTTTTTTTAAATTTGGGCATTTTGGCAATGCTATTTTTTATCTTGAATTTTAATGTTGTGGGTTTGTATCTTTAAATGCAGATGTCAAATCTCAATAACCTTTTTTATTTTTAAAAAATCAGAGTTTATTCATTGAACCTATTTATTTTCCTTTTAAAATATTATTTTTGTTGTTTTCCTAACTACAAAGTGAATGCATTTACATTGTGTAGACTTTAGAATTGTATGGGAAAAGAAAAAGTTACTTAAATCATCAGAAATGCCACTAGAAATAGCCAACTCCTATTCTGTGTTGTTACTTACACCTGGGCCAACTACTTGGTAAAAACACAGCAAAGAGTCTCCCATGGTAATTTTTGGATAATTTACATTCTAATTGATCTAAAATATATTTTGATTGTCAATACTAAATTGTAATAATTTACAGATTTTACACATTTTTATTATTATCATTTCTTATACTCCTTTTCAAAGTGAGATTAGCATATATTTCTCTTCCATGGAGATTCCATCAAATGAATGAGGTAGAAAGAATTTAGACTATATTAGTCCTTAGTACTAATAACATAAACAGAAAGTTCCAAAGGGTGGTGGGGCATGGGATGAGTGGTCTGTGAAATTACCAACATTTCTTATCTTTTAATATTGAAAAAAATGAAGTGCTAAACATACTGAAAGCTATTCAACTTGTGTCTCAGAAGACATTAAAACTGACTTTAAGCCTTAGATGATAGACTGAACTCTCTAAACCTTCATTCATTCATTCAGCATATATTCAGTTACTTACCACTGACTGCATCTGTGCTACTCTCCAAAGTAATGAAGACATGTTATCATTAACTTGGAGTCAACCTGAAGGGATGCTCTAATAGTATCACTTGATAGTGAGTGTTTAGTGACAAATTTATGTCTTAATCTCAACATCTACTATGGGAACAGATAGTTAGATATTCATTTGATGAATCTTGAAAGCAGTTTTCACATAGGTCAGTCTTCATGCTGATCTGACGTATTAATAATAATTAATTGAAGACAATTATAGAAGAACTAAGACTTTTCTGCTAAGTGTCTGTAGATATGATTTCATTTAATTCTCCTGTACTTCGGTACTAGCTACCTATGAAATCACGTGAATTAACCCTGTTTAAAGATGAGAAGGTTTGTGACTGGTTCCATGTCACATACCTAGTGGCAACAGAGGCATACTTTGAGGATATGTCTGTTGAAACTTGTAAGCCCATATTCTTTCTATGGTCTCACAATTTCTCTTTCTCATCTCTGACTATCTAAAGGGTTGAGGCTGGGGCTGTGGCTCAATGGTAGAGCACTTGCCTAGCATGTGTGAGACACTGGTTCAATCCTCAGCACCACATGAAAAATAAATAAATAAAAATAAAGATATTGTGTCCATCAACAACTAAAAAAAATTTTTTTATAAAGGGTTAAGACTGTGGGCTATTAAATCAACCTTATAGGATTTGAATTCCAACTCTTTTTTTCTTCTTAATTTTTAAAAAATTGACCTAATTAGTTAATATATGACAGCAAAATGCATTTTGATTCATTGTACACAAATGGAGCACAACTTTTCATTTCTCTGATGGTACACAATGTAGAGTTTCACCATTTTTGCAGTCATATATGTACCTAGGGTAATGATGTCCATCTCATTCCACTGTCTTTCCTGCCCCCATGCCCCATCACCTTCCCTCCCTCCCCTTTGCCCAAAGTTCCCCCATTATAGATCAGCATCCACTTATCAGAGAGAACATGTGCCCTTTGGTTTTTTGGTACTGGTTTTTGCTTAGCATGATATTCTCCAACTCCATCCTTTACTTGTAAATGTCATAATTTTATTCTCTTTTAATGCTGAGTAATATCCCATTGTGTATATATACCATAGTTTCTTTGTCCATTCATCTATTGATGGGCATATAGTTTGGTTAAACAGTTTAGCTATTGTGAATTGAGCTGCTATAAACATTGGTGTGGCTGAGTCACTATAGTATGCTGATTATAAGTCCTTTGGGTATAGACTGAGGAGTGGGATAGTCCAACTCCAATTCTCACTGTATAATGCTTTGTTTGATAAGCTACTTAACCTCTCTAAGACTCAGTTGTCTCACTTGCAAAATGAAGACTTACCTGTATTACAGGGCTACTGTGAAAATTAAATGAGATAATTCACATGAAATGCCATGTCATAATTGCTCAATGAGAAAGAGATATTATTGGTATTTCTGTTGTTTCTTTATAATCATATCAAAGTAGGTCAAGCAATAAGAATTCAACTTTAGAGAAATAACCTATGGTTATAGAGAAGGAAAATAATTTATTCATAATCTTATAAAAAGAGGAATCAAGATGTAGAACTTGGGTATTCTTACTGTTCCAGTGTTTCTAATAGTCTACCATATTGCTTTATCTTTATAGGAAATTAAACAAAAGGATGTTTATTCTCTGTATGTAAAAACTTCCCACATAAAATACTGGAAAGTACCTCCAAAGGAAGTGTAAATTTTTTTTCTCCTGAGTCTTCTTCACAGTACGACAAAACAGGATCAATTTGTGAAAGTCTAGGTGCTTTATAACTACTTTGTAATTGTTTGAACCAAATCATTTATTTCCTTCTATAAGTTTTTGAAA